>NW_027664879.1:0-105052 GCF_963921795.1 Nannobrachium achirus
CTTTCCCTGTGGATCGTTAGGGTGAGGTTGCGCCACAGTGATGTGGACATCACGGATGTGGACATCAGGGATCTCCATATATGGGCATAAAAGGGATTTGTTCCCTTGGCATCACAGGGATCTCCATATCTCCATATGGGCATAAAAGGGATTTGTTTCCCCTGGCATCACAGGGATCTCTCTAACAGGGCATCATTAATATTGATGACATCAGGGAACTCCATATATGGGCATGAATGATGAAAGGGATTCTGTTAGTGTGACATCACAGCGAAGCCAGAACCTGATCAGATTCACAGCAGAAAACCCATAGTAAACGTGTACACGTCTACACGGACGCGAAGAAGCTATCACGTTTCTCATAGTAAACTGCAACCTTCGGTCGCTTATTTTGGGCGTGTTTAGCTATAGATTAAAAATCAAACCTCGGTTCGAAGTGAAGCGGTGAACTTTTATTCTATGTGTTCTAGAGTTATGAACTCTGTGATCTATACATCTACCGTATACAGTTATGGACTCTGTGATCTATTCATTCTTTATATATTCTGAATTCTACATTCTTTATATATTCTGAATGAATATATAAAGAATGGAGGGCTGAATTATCATGTGAAGCTTGACCAATCCTCAAAGTATCCATTCATCTGACCGGAAGGGACACTACACACATATTCTGGACGTACAGGACAGATAAAGCCTATTCATTCTAAACTGAAATGGCCATATATGGACATGGGACACACATTTTGCTTTTTGAAAAAGCCTATTCATTCTGGACTGATATTCTGGACGTACGGGACAGAAAAAAACCTGTTCATTCTGGCCTGGAGTGGACATACATTGTGGACATGAGGTGACATACATTGTGTTTTTGAAAAACCCTGTTCATTCTGGACTGAGATCACCATATATGGAAATTAAACACACATTTTGTTTTTGAAAAAACCTGTTCATTCTGAACTGAAATGACCATATATGGGCGTGGGACACACAAAGTCACTCATAGGAAGCAGCTTTCACCGCTTAAAACATGTAAAGCGAATCAAAATATAAAAAAGTGAAAATATATATAGGGCTGTGTGCTTGTAGATCTGCTATTTTCAACACTGTTGTGCGATGAAGTATAAAGTCATGGTTGTTAAAAAATATAATTTATATTTCAAAAATGCGCTTCTCAACTATTAAATTAAAAGAAATGTGATCGATAGAATAATAGAAATAATTTATAGTTGCAGCCCGAAAATGTTTAACGTTTGTAAGAATGTGAAATTAAATTAAACAGGACATTTCTCCATGACGAACAACATTTATTCTGTGCCTTTCTTTGTAAAATACTATTGTATATCTGTTGGATGCAGAGCTCTAATTTAGTATCACACCCAGAGAACTGCTTCTCAGTTGTTCATGGCAATTGCTGACTTGTGTTTTGTGTCTCTGTGTGGTTTGTATCTGTATGCGTGCGTGCGTGCGTACATGTACATGTACATGTACATGTTTGTATCCTAGGAATTCCACTAAGAACAAGAGTTGATCAGAAATCAAACGTGAACAGTGTTCTGGAACCTGGTATGTCTGTTTCTCTTCTGTTACAAGCTGTCTATTGTTAATTATGTTATTTTTACTATTTAAACACTTTCAGCAACCATTTTCAGTTTGCTTATCAATGTCCTACATTGAAACTTGTTTTATTTCAACTCCAAAATTATATGGGTTTTATTTAAATGTTTACAACCAAAAGTGTTATCTTATTTTGCTGTTATTATTTGATCAACAACATGTTAAACAGCAATATGTTAAACAAGGACACTGTACTACTGTCCTCTATGGTGTGAACAATAAACAATTCAGCAGTCATACAAACTCCTGACAACTCATGCAAGATACAGGCTAAACAAGACGTGTCATTTCATGATGATGACAATTGGAACTGGAACACTCTACAATTATAGATAAATGATCTTTGTGGGGTTCTCTCTTTTGTGTTACGACTGGTGTGAGTTGACCCAAACGCACAGCAAAGGAGGAGGCAGAAGGAGGTTGAAGCCCACCCGGGCGTGTTTATTAACAATGGAACACAGAGTTAATTCACAAGGGGGGCAAAAAGGGGAATTGGGCTCTGCGGCTGCTCCAACTCAGCACGGAACCCGGGAAACTGAGGAGGAGAGAAAAAGGCAGAGTCAATAATAATCCACAAGGAATAGCAGTGCACAGCAGCTACAAGGAGCAAAAACTGGCTATCTCTACTAAACTGGGAAAGCTAATAATGGCTGTCTACTTTACCAACCATGGACTGGTGAGGAACTGGCGCCGAGCTGCAAACAGGCCAGGCTCTTGTAGGCTCTGGAGGAGATGATTGCAGATGGCGACCAGGTGAGAAGATTGGCAACGGGAGACAGGTGTGCAGATGTCTGGGACTCAGAGGTCTGCTGTGACGTACTGTGCCACGAGAGGGTGCCACAGTGCCAAGTGAGGACCAGGACGTAACAGGACCCCCCCTCCAGGGATCGCCACCTGGCGATTGGCGAGGAACGTCGGGGTGTGCCCGGCGTTGGCGACGGCCCTTAGGACGGGAGGGAACCCGGGCAGGAGGATGCTCAGCCTGGGCGGAGATCGAGGCGGGCTGGAGGCAACAGACCTGGCAGGCGGCGCTCCAGCTGAGAATACGCCTAGAACTCCAGCAGACGTGGGGGGTGTGACGCTCCAACCAGGGTCTGCCCAGGATGAACGGAGTGCCCGGGGAGTGAGTGACGTAGGGGCGTATGGCCTCCACATGGTCTCCCGAGACAGTGAGGGTGAGGGGCTTGGTCCGGTGAGTGACAGGACCCATGGAGTGACCATTCAGCGCGAAGGCAGGGACAGGCCTCTGGAGCGCAGAGACAGGGATTCCCAACCTCAGAGCAAACTGGCGGTCAATAAAGCTCTCATCGGCCCCTGAGTCGATGAAAGCTGGAATAGTGAGCGACTGTCCCTCCCAGGTGAGTGTGGCAGGGAAACTGGCACGACTGGCAGTGAGGGGCTGGAGAGAAGTTAGGCGACTCACCCGAAAACCCCGACTGGGAGAAATTACGCCTCCTGGCGTCCAGGAAGGGGACACCTTGGAACGTAGAATTGGACAGGAGTGAACGGTGTGAGCTGAGTCAGCACAATACAAACAGAGCCTGTGTAGCCTGCGGTGCTTGCGCTCAGCCGGTGATAAGCGGCCCTTGGAAGTCACGCGGATTCGGCCCAGCTGCAGGCAGTCCTCTGTGGGACTGGAGACGGCAGATGGTTCTTGCTTGGGCCGAGTGAGACTGGTGGGGACTGAGGATATAGGCTTGGAAGCAACGTAATGCTGGGATGCCCTCTCACGCTTACGTTCACGGTGTCGCTCGTCAATGGAAATGGCGAGAGAGATGAGTTTGGACAGAGTGGGGGGTCTCTCTCTCTCGGCTAGGGCATCTTTCGTAGGCTCGCTCAAACCCCGGAGGAACGTGCTGAGAAGTGCAGGCTCGTTCCAATCACAACGGGCGGCGAGGATGCGGAACTCAGTGGCATAATCTGCTACAGAGCTGGAGCCCTGCTGAAGAGAAGAGAGAGCTGTGTCTGCGTCGTGCCCCTGGACGTCGTGGTCAAACACAGCCTTAAACTCCAAAACAAAGTCTTTGTAGTTCTGCATGTAGGCTGCAGACCCCTCTCGACTTGAAAAAACCCAGCGGCGCGCCCTACCGGTGGTCAGGTTTGTAATGTATGCTATGCGGGCGGGGGAGGTGGAATACATGCTAGGCTGGAGATCAAACACGTACTCACACTGCATGATGAACTCCCGGCAGAGAGAGAAAGTTCCGTCATAGGGAGCCGGGGCAGTAAGGTGGGGTTCCCGGCTGGGAGACGTAATCTGCACGGGAGCGGGACTCGGAGGAGGAGTGAGTTGAGCGTTGAGTGCGGCGACTCGTTTAGAGAGCTCCTCGACCAAGGAAGTGAGATGGTTAACCTGGGTGTGTTGTTGAGTGGCCTGGGACTGCTGGAATGTAGAAACCTCCCGGAGCTCCTGCTGTAGGCTCAAAACAGCAGCGGATGCCTCCGACAGCAGGCGGGAGTGTTGGTCCAAAACTTGTCCTTGGGCCTGAAGTGGAGTGAGAGATGGGCGCTTTTCCTCCATGCTGGCTGGGTCCAGGTGGCCAGTTCCTACTGTTACGACTGGTGTGAGTTGACCCAAACGCACAGCAAAGGAGGAGGCAGAAGGAGGTTGAAGCCCACCCGGGCGTGTTTATTAACAATGGAACACAGAGTTAATTCACAAGGGGGGCAAAAAGGGGAATTGGGCTCTGCGGCTGCTCCAACTCAGCACGGAACCCGGGAAACTGAGGAGGAGAGAAAAAGGCAGAGTCAATAATAATCCACAAGGAATAGCAGTGCACAGCAGCTACAAGGAGCAAAAACTGGCTATCTCTACTAAACTGGGAAAGCTAATAATGGCTGTCTACTTTACCAACCATGGACTGGTGAGGAACTGGCGCCGAGCTGCAAACAGGCCAGGCTCTTGTAGGCTCTGGAGGAGATGATTGCAGATGGCGACCAGGTGAGAAGATTGGCAACGGGAGACAGGTGTGCAGATGTCTGGGTCTCAGAGGTCTGCTGTGACGTACTGTGCCACGAGAGGGTGCCACAGTGCCAAGTGAGGACCAGGACGTAACATTTTGATTGGATAAAAGTACAATATTTTTTCTATTTTCAGTGGAAAATAGCAACTCTAAAAGCTCATAACACGTTGCCAAGAGACATGTTGTGAGCTTGTAGATCAGCTACTTTCTGTGAAGATATTTAGTTTAGAGTGAAAACGAGTGAGCCTACTATTGAGCCCTTGGGGAATCCCTAGTGATATTATAATATTAAATAATAATAATAATAATAATAATAGGAAGCCTGAATATTCAACTGTTGTTTAACTGTTGTTGTTTTTATTGTGAAAATACACAATCTACAAGCTCACAACGTGTAGCACTATGTTGTGAGCTTGCAGATACAGTATTTATATGAATTATAGGGCTCAAATGGTTCATCACTGTCAATTTATGATATAATCTGACATCAAATTGAAAACTTTAACATGGCTCTACAGCTATGGCAGCAGACACATGATACTCTTTAACATTTAAAGGACAACTTTAGGTTTTTTTTTACAACAAGGGTTCATATTTTAGATTGTAATTAAAGAATATAAAAGATGAGTGTTAAAATTATTTCATTTACTTCTTTCTATTGTTTTAGAGATTCTTATTTCAGTGGTTGGGGGCATGTGTACAAGTGGCTAAATATGTCATTTTACACAGAATAAGCCCATTCCCAAGATACAACGCAACCTTTCATGGTTGGATGTGACTTATGGGGGCTAGAAGTGTTACTGTAAATAGCAATAAAGAAACTGCTGGCTTATTGTGTCTAAAAAGACATATTTAGACAATTGTACGCATGCCCCCATGCGTATGCATGCCCCACATTTTAGCACGGTAAACACAATAAAACAATAGAACGAAGTAAATGAAAACACTCACTTTTTCTTTTCTCTAATTACAATCTAAAATATGAACCCTTGTAGTAAAAAAACTAAGTTGTCCTTTTATTGACCACTTCATCTCATTTGAGAAGCACATTTTCCATAACATGCACTTATTAATGGCCTCTGTTCTTTTGTCTTTTAGAAACTCCTGCAGCTCTGTGTCAACAACAACTTAAATCTGTTCTGAGGGAGAAGTTTCAGTATGTGATGGAGTGGATGACAAAAGGACAAACACTTCTGAATAACATCTTCACAGAGCTCGACATCACAGAGGGATGGACTGGACAGGTCAATCTGGAACATGAGGTCAGACAGATTGAAACACCATCCAGAACAGGAGAACTAATCAAATTAGAAGACATGTTTAAACCGTTACCTGGACAACATAAACCAATCAAAACAGTGATGACGAAGGGAGTGGCTGGCATTGGTAAAACAGTCTTAACTCAGAAGTACACTCTGGACTGGGCAGAAGACAAAGCCAACGAGAATATCCACTTCATCTTTCCATTCACTTTCCGAGAGCTGAATTTGATAATGAAGGAGAAGAAGGAATACAGCTTGGTGCAACTCATTCATCACTTTTTTGGTGAAACCAAGGAAGCAGGAATCTGCAATTTCCAAGAGTCTCAAGTTATGTTCATCTTTGATGGTCTGGATGAGATGAGGTTTCCTTTACACTTTGGGAACAATGAGATTTGGACTGATGAAACAAAGCCAACCTCAGTGGACGTGATACTGGCAAACCTCATCAGTGGACACCTGCTCCCCTCTGCTCGCATCTGGATAACCACACGACCTGCTGAAGCCACTCAGATCCCTAAGAAGTATGTTGACAAGGTGACAGAGGTGAGAGGATTTGCTGACTCCCAGAAAAAAGACTACTTCATGAAGAGATTCAGTAACAACAAAAACCAGGCCAGTACAATCTACTCGCACATTCAGACATCACGGAGCCTCCACATCATGTGCCACATCCCAGTCTTCTGTTTCATCATTGCTACAGTTCTGGAGGACATGTTGAAAACAGGGGTGAAAGAAACACTGCCAACGACCCTGACTAATATGTACCTCCAATTCATGTTGGTTCAGTTCAAACATACAAAGGACAAGTATCCTGGCAGTAGTCCAGCTAAGGTCATTCCGTCTCTGGCAAAACTAGCTTATAAACAACTGAAGAAAGGCAACCTGATCTTCTATGAAGCAGACCTGAAAGAGTGTGGCATTAATATCAGAGATGCAGCAGTGTACTCAGGAGTATTCACACAGATGTTTCAAGAGGTAAAGGGTGGGTGGGTCAAGGAAGAGGTGTTCTGCTTTGTCCATCTGAGCATTCAGGAGTTTCTGGCTGCTCTTTATGTCTTCATCAAAACTGGTGTCAACCATCTGTCAGAATCACCAACCACCATTCTGCCCAAACCTGGCACGAATAACTTCTACAAGAGTGCTGTAGACAAGGCCTCACAGAGTCCAGATGGACAATGGGACTTGTTCCTCCGTTTCCTGCTAGGCCTCTCAGTGGAAACCAATCAGACTCCCTTAAAAACACTGTTGGGACAAACCAGACGTATTCCACAGACCACACAGACCAATGAGAAAACAATCTCGTATATCAAGGAGAAGATCAGGGAGAATCCCTCTCCAGAGAGAAGCATCAATCTGTTCCACTGTCTGAATGAGATGAATGATCATTCTCTAGAGGAAGAAATCCAACAGTACCTGACCTCAGGAAGATTCTCTGAAGAACAACTCTCTCCTGCTCAGTGGTCAGCTCTGGTCTTCATATTGCTGTCATCAGGGAAGGAGCTGGACGTGTTTGACCTGAAGAAATACCAAGCTTCCGAGGAGGCTCTTCTTGGGCTGCTGCCAGTGATCAAAGCCTCCAAAAGAGCTCTGTAAGTAAACTGATAACTATAGATTTAATATAAGGCTGGGACTTTAACTGATTAATTGCCATTAATTAATTACAGAAAATTAACGCGATTAAAAAAATTACGCATTTTAATCGCACTTAGTTTTTGCACCCCAGAACCTTCAGTTTCGGGCATACCGATCACCAACCAAGAAGAGACAACAAATGCAAAGGGAGAAGTAGCCGATCAGAGCGCTTTGCATGGCCCAGTGGATGCGAAATTTAGATTAAAAAAACTCACTCGTTGATTCACTCGTACAACAAAATGTGTTTTACTTGAAAAAAATGCCATCAGGTATTATGATTATACTATAGTATATACTAATAGACACATGAAAACCAGAAAAAGTATAAAACTATGGCACCACCTCTTTAAGTCACATTGAATGTGACTATAACTAGATATGTATAACATATTCAGTGTCCGGGCATATCATACTATGCAAACATTCTATGGAAATAGCAGACCTCAGAAGTTTAACATACAGTATATTGATTTTATCTCTGATGTTTCTTCAGGCTGAGTGGCTGTAACCTGACAGAGAGATGTTGTGAGGACTTGTCATCAGCTCTCAGCTCCTCTGGTTTGAAAGAAATGGATCTAAGTAACAACGATCTGCACGATTCAGGCATTAAGAAACTCTGTGTTGGACTGGGGAGTCCACAACGTACACTGGAGACCCTCAGGTCAGTATTCATAAACCTGTTCAACAGATGACAGTTCTTCAGTAATTACACATGGAGCTTATAGCTGTATACATTTAATGTAGATAGATAGATACCTTTATTATCCCAAGGGGGAAAATCAGTTGCCCAGAGGCAGCACAGCAGTATAAGGTTATTTATAAAGTTACAGAGAAGTAGGAAGAAAAAAATTAAAGAAACAAGAACAGAGTACAGTAAAGAGCAAGGTACATCAAGAGAGTGAACGAATAATATATAAATATATATATACATAAAGTGTCCTAAGCACAACTATTAAAATAGTAGTGTCCAGTGACCATAGCAGTCAATGCTAGTTAGTGCAACTAGCAAAGACTAGTCTTTTGCATCAAAAAAGTACAGTTCCAAACAGGGCAGGAAATTCACGGCGGCCACGACGGCCATGGCCGTCGTTGCCCCTCTCTTTGGCCGTGTGCCCCTCGAAAAATGACATGCCCAAACGGCCACAGTGGCCGTGGTGCCCCGGCGCCCACAGCAGTCCATTAACTGCTTTTTACCGTTTTTTCCTCTGCGCGATTTTCCAGTCATTACGGTAACAGCAGTGCGTGGTTGGCTGAGCTCCTCACATGACCAGTAGTAGATTCCATTTACGCTCGTCGTAGCAGCATAATAGAGTAGCAGCCGCCGCATAGTGGAGCCGCCGGAGTCCCGCGACAGTGTTTATAACACAAAAACATCACCGGGCTAAACGGGAGTTACATCTAACGCAGCCTGTTGAATAAATCCGAATGTGCGAACGAATGCTTTCAAACGGAGCTCTGCTGAGCTCAGGACAACAACCAAAATGCAGCACTAAGGGAACCCAAAAGCTATTCTTTCCCCAAGAGGCTGAGCTGTCAGAAAGTACATTATTGTTGAGAAAGGATCACTCCGCGAACGGGAGGGAGGAGTTTGTGTGCGTGTGTGTGTGTGCGTGCGTGCGTGCGTGCACAACACATGGCCAGTGGTGGAAAAAGTACTCAAATGTTTTACTTAAGTAAAAGTATCAATAGCCTACTGCAATGTAGAAATACTCCGGTTGCAAGTAAAAGTCCTCAAATTCAAAATATACTTGAGTAAAAGTACAAAAGTATTGGTATCAAAATGTACTTAAAGTACCAAAAGTAAAAGTACAAAATGTTTGAAAATAGCAGATCTACAAGCTCACAACGCATAGTTATGCGACACATCTTGAGCTTATAGATCTGCTATTTTTTCTATAAGCTTGGTTATTTTCAAATAAGCCCCTAAATAGGGCTAAAGTGGTTCATGTATGTTTATTAATATTATAATTTATATATACAAAGTAACTGGCAGTGGTAACTAAAGGTTTCAAATAATTGTAGTGGAGTAAAAGTACAATATTTGGATCCGAGATGTAGTGGAGTAGAAGTAAGTGTTAGAAATACTCAAAATTACAATAAACAATGAAGTACAATACTTAAGTAAATGTACTTAGTTACTTTACACCACTGCACATGGCAAAACAGAAATAAACAGGTTCTTGATATTTATTTAATTGAAAGGTATTAAACCTTAACGTTTAAGCTAAATTAACTATGACTGTGGCGTGGACTTAAAATCATTGTTTTAATGATGGCCTTCCTGCCCTGGCACTTGGCCTTTGTGCCCTCAAAAATTTGACAACACCAAAGGCCAATTGGCCTTGCCCCTAAACTGACGAAATTCCAGGCCTGGTTCCAAAACAAAGTGCCCATAGCAGTCAATGTTAGTTAGTGCAACAAGTATCTCACTGTCATGAGCGCCGCTCCTACATCTGGCTTTGCCTGTATGTACGTATGTCCAGCCTCATCTCACATTGGCCAAGCTTCATGTGACGCTTAATGAAATGAACTAATAAATAGCCTTGTTCACTTCACACTGGGTGTGAATATTGTAGCCTCGGCAGGGAGACGAACCCTGACCCTGATATCCGATGGCATGTACGTTACCAGTCAGCCAAAGAACCAGGCTCACTAGCGAAGCAACGCACACACACACCATATAGCAGGGGTCGGCAATTAGCCCAATTCACGGCCCGCCCACTAAGCATCCCACGGGTGCTGAAGTCACATTTTGAAGGGGTAAATCCTACCATACCCTATGGAGTTAGCACAGAAATCGCAAATTTAATGCAATTTCCGAATAGTAAAGTATAAAATACGGCTAGCATGATCAAGAACACAAGATACTAAACGGCACAAAGCACTATAATTTACTTTACTGTTAGAAATAATGATTTGTTGGCTTTAAGTCCAGTATAGTTTCCCCTTCTAAATTGAAGTCAGCACCCGGGGAAAACTGAGAAACGGAAGTAGGTGGGCGGGCCGTGAATAAGGCTAATAGGCGGCCCGCAGGCCAAAATTGGCCCCCCAGTTTTTTTTTTTCTTTCTTTAACACATTGGCCGCCATTTTAACATTGACTGTATGGCTCTCCTGCCATTTTGTTTAATAAAAAAATTGATATATTTTTTTTATATTGACATTTTTCCTAAATTCTGTATTTTTTCGACAATGTCATACAGAACCTCAAATGAAACAGGACAAACTCTAGTCTCACCGAAAAATAAAATAAATAAATAAAAAGCTTTTTTTTCTATAGTTGCAGCCATCTCAAAATAGCCATTTTTGACCAAAATCCAGCTATAATTGAAAGAACTGGAGATATTGACCTTTTTGTGATTGATGGCTTTTCGAGCGAATAACTCAGTTGATATTTGTATTTATGGCGTCAGGCACTTATCAGATAAGTGTACTAATGTAATTATGTAATAGGAATTATTTGTAGAATTTTCTGTTTAGAAAAATGCAGAGAAAAATATTTTTATATGCTATGTCTGACCAAAAACAGCAAGTTCACATTGATATACTATTACTGCTACAGTATTCTACAAGTCTGCTACAAGTCACTTGGGGGCGCTGTCTCTCTGTTTCTGTGTGTAAATGCTAGTTGCGCTCTGTAGGCCTACAGGTGCACACACACACATTGACATCAAAGGGGGCATGAGTCTTTACAACCAGTAAGACTCCCTAATCGGGAGATAAGCGACCAACGGTCGCTTATCTCCACAAATATCACAACCTCCACCTCTCACGTCATACGGGTAGCCATAGTTACACCTGGAATGTTGAATCTCCATATATGGAGATAACCTACGCATCACACAAAGTCTGACCTCACCAGCCCATACTTGGGCATGGACGACTTATATCTCCATATACGGAGATGGCCATATATGGAGATACGATGACATCACAGAGTCCACAGCTGATGATGTGGCGTGATGTCATACAATACACAAACAAGCCCTATATAAAGGGGCAATTCTCACCAGGGAAGAGAGCATTGCCTGGAATGTTGAATCTCCATATATTGAGATAACCTACGCATCACACAAAGTCTGACCTCACCAGCCCATACTTGGGCATGGACGACTTATATCTCCATATACGGAGATGGCCATATATGGAGATACGATGACATCACAGAGTCCACAGCTGATGATGTGGCGTGATGTCATACAATAAACAAACAAGCCCTATATACTGATGCGATACGATGACATCACAGAGTCCACAGCTGATGATGTGGCGTGATGTCATACAATAAACAAACAAGCCCTATATACTGATGCGGAGATATGAGCAGGGCAAAGGTGTGACGTGTGACGTGTGACCGACCGACGGACGGCCGGTGGAGGTTTTCATAGTAAACTGCTCCCTGACGGTCGCAATAACACTTCTAGAATACACCTCTAGAATGGATTGCTATGACATTTGTTCAACAAGGTGATCAGCAATCTCTCAACACGTCGCTCTGCGACACTTTGAGAGCTTGTAGAGCTTGTAGATCTGCTATTTTCACATTCTAGCACATGTTAGAAAATGTCTCCCCCTGCCCCTAAAAAATCCTCTGCACTGCCCTGGCAAGAGCAGGGCAGACGCAGTTTGCTAACGAGGCGAGGCTGTAGTTGATCGATCGCTTGTTGGCTGTAGTTGATGCTTGTTTTGGTGGAGCGTGGGCCAGGGACCCCCACGCACACCTGGTTCCCTAAGTGTTGGCTGGAGACCAGGGGACCCCCTTTGTGAGACCCCATCGACAGGGACCACTTGTCCCAGCAACTGGATCATGTGAACTTTATGTAACAAATGATCGGCTTATTGATTGATTTTACAATGTTATGTAACTCCGCACTGCTCTGGGAGGTCGGCGAAGCGTTGGACCCGCGGACCCCTTATTGGTTCCGTTAGAAAGGCGACCAGGGACCCCCACCTTTGCAAAGGCGATCATGGCTTGTTTGTGGACTAAAGTTTGTGGACTAAATACCATTACAAAACTAATATTATAGCCTGGATATATGGATTATAACCCAGGGTGTGGATTCAAATCAACCATCATCATTATCAGGTACGTTTTAGAAGCATTTATATGGCGAATTGGCGATAATTGTGTGTTTTGTGTCTTGAGAGAGAGAGAGAGAGAGAGAGAGAGAGGCAGATCTCACTGATAGCACTGTTTTTTTATGGGACTGAACACCATCAGGGGTCCAACAGGGACCACTGAAACAGAGATATAGTGGTCCTGGAGGGAAGCACACACACACACACACACACACACACACACACACACACACACACACACACACACACACACACACACACACACACACACACACACACACACACACACAGCTGTTCTCACACTTTTTTTTCTTCTCTTTTTTTTTCCGGCAGCCAGCCTTTTGAGCTCAAATGCGTCTTTTGCCAGTTCACTGTGGGTTATGGGGAGATTTATACATTTGTATTGCAATTTATACATTATTACAGTATTTTTTTCAAACACACTTACTTTGATGTGTGATATTTTAGGTTCCCTTTAAGATAAAAGGCTCAGACTTTGTCACGGGCTGTGGAAGAATGTAATTAAACATTACATTATATAAAAGCAAATTCTCGGGACTATCGGGCCTGGCGGGGAACGACATTGGGATTTTCTCGGGACTATCGGGGGAGGCGGGGAATGAGTTAATACAACATCAGAGGGACAAGTCTCAGTCACATTATCACTATTATATCTGCTCCCTCTGCCCAACTAGAGAAACTATCCCCACTTAATGAAGAATAATTATTAGGCTACGTGTAGGCCTCCGCCTATTATCGTCCATGAAACATGACAGGCAGGCAGTATAACGGTTGGGAGGTGCGCTCGCTGCGCGCGCTCTCTCTTTCTTCCTCTCTCTCTCTCAAAAAGAAAAAGTCAGTGGACAGCACTAGTGCTGAAATAGCAAACAGGCAGTGTGGTATTAAATAAAAACACCAGTTCAGTAAATCAATCAAACGTTATCTTCACTTATATGAACTTCACTTAAAATGAAATAAAAAAAATAAAAGCTGAATCCACTTGATCATCGAGTGCTTGATCTCAGAAGCTCCTGAAACGACAGAGCACAGCATTGTGCGCAACATTAGGTATAAGAATTACTATGTGCTATTTATTAACTAAATTAAAACTACAATTAGGCTTTTTAATAACAGGTCAGGTTTAGTACTCACTTAGTGTGAAAAGTGGCATCTCCCGGCGGTCACGATTTTCATGTAATCTGGTGATATGGACGTCACTTTAATCCGCAGGCAGTTCTCCAGGTTTTTATCTGTCAATCGATTCCTCTCGTGCGTCTTTATTGCATTCATTGATGAAAAGGCCGACTCACAGACATAGGTGGAAGGGAACATTGTGAGCACATAAAATGCGAGTCTCTTGATGTTACTGTACTCTTTTGAGCATGCAACCCAAAATGCACTCTTGGACTCCGCATTCTTTAGTGCAGCGCTGACCAGGGAGCTTGTTTGGAAGTCAATTAATTCCATTTCCAATGCAGCCTCATCTAACGAGGGGATAATTTCTTTCACCTTGGAGGAGAAGTCGCCATCTGGTTTGTCGGTGAGCGGGTCACGTACAAAGGCAATGAGTTATTTTGGGATAAAGTAGTCATCAAACCTAGACGTGAAGTTGTCTCGTAGCTGCTTGATAAAGTCAGTCATCAGCTCTGTCACATGTCCCGGTCCCTGCTTTTTAAGTGTACTGAAATGAAGGAGCCTGCCAGAGGATATTTCTGTCTCTAACAACCCCAGCTTCGTCGTGAATGCCTCGAGCTTTTCAACCATATCCACGATGATTTTCTCCCTCCCCTGTAGCTGGAGGTTAAGCAGGTTTAGGTGGCCAAATATATCAGATAAGAATGCTACATTGGACATGACCGTTACGTCTCAGAGAAGGGCGAGGTGATCAGCTGCTGCTTTATTTTTGCTCAATTTAAGGAACGCTTTGACCTCTTCATTAAGTGAGCAGAAGCGCTCCAGTGCCTTTCCCTTGCTCAACCAGCGCACGTCATTGTGTATGAGCAGATCGTCGTGGGTGGCATCTTCGGACTCAGCCACTATAGTTTTCGGAAAAGGCGAGGCTGTGTGCTTGACGTGGCCCTGACAAAATTAATGACTTTCATCACTTTATCCATAACGCTCTTCAGCTCACCACTGAGCCTGGCACAGAGGACACTTTGGTGAATGAGACAATGCAGGGCATGCATCTTGGTGGCTTTCAACCTGCTAACTAGACCCCTGTGCCTTCCCACCATCGCGGGAGCTCCGTCGGTCACAATTAAGTTAACCCTCTCAAATGACAAAGAATGCAGCCTGAACAACTCCTCCAGTTTAGTAAATAAAACATCTGCAGTGGTGTGCCCTTCTAATGGGATGAGAGACAGCAGCTCTTCCTTGAACTCTTTTCCATCAAAATAGCGAACATAAACACACAACTGGGCTATATCTGTGTTGTCAGTGCTCTCATCAATAGCCATGGAAAAGTTATGCGCACGGCGGAGTCCATCGATAATTACATCCTCCACCGCGTCGGACAGAGCCTCGATGCGTCGCGTAGCGGACCTGGCAGACAGTGTCTGTCAGTTGTTTGACTGATGTAATGATACCATCCATAGACTTGTCGTCGGCAAGTTCTTCCAAAACTGTCACCATCATTTCCTTAAAAACCTCAGCGTCTGTGAAGGGCTTGTTGTGCTTGGCGAGCAACCACGACGCCTTTAGAGAAGCACTTGTGACTTTTTGTTGGGATGTGAGGCCTCGCACAAGGATCCTGGTGCTGTTTGCATATTCTTTTTTCAGTCTTTCAATTTCTTTCTTTCTTGCCTCGGTTTGTGGTGGGAAGCTGACTTTGAATGCGGCATGATTCCCATCGTGGTGCCGCCTAACATTAAATTCTTTGGAAACAGCTACTGTTCTTTTGCAGATCAGACACACAGGAGTTGCATTCACGAAAGCAGGTAAGATAAAAATATACTTTTCTGTCCATTCCTCTTTGAAAATGCGGTTTTCACTGTCCACTTTCCTCTTGAGACTTTTGGATAGGGCCATTGTTTCTCAGTCAGTGTGTTTGTTTTGCTTGACTAGCGGCAGGTGAAATGTTTCCTGCAATCAAGCAGACTGCAGCCCCCCATGTATTCTCACTCCAATACATACAGTTGTGTGTAACAATTAATCTAACTTGGTATAATTATTTGGCCTACATCTGGGCAGGCGTAATGTTAAACCATTAATAATGACACAGTAGCAAGTAGCCTAATATTAATGATTTTTTATTTTTTTGTAATCAAGTTTTTATCATAAATTTCGTTCTGGCCCCCCATGTAATGGCTTGGAAAAATATTGGCCCCAGGCCAAAATTAATTGCCGACCCCTGCCATATAGCATACAGTCGTCCCCTCTACCTGGAAGCGCGACCACGGCCAGGGGCTAAGCTCGACTGAAACCGGGGGGTCCGAGCGCGACTCATGGGGGGACTGTTGTTGACTACCAGGCTTAAGGTCTACAACGACCGAGGAACTGACAGAGCACCCGACAGTACCTATTTGTACCGCTGCCACCAATGTAGCCCTGGCCGGGAAGCCAGGGCGCTACCGGTCTGCCAAAGAGCCAGGCTCGCTAGGGAGCAACGCACATACCATATAGCGGCTATATGGTGTGAATGAATGAATGAATATTTTATTTCCGTGTCTGGACAATATTTGACCCATCCCATATGGGATTAACAGACACATCAAATACATACTGTACATGTAAACCAAAAACAGACATTCCAGTGCAAATTCCACCAACAGCTAAATACAAAGAATACAGTATCTCACAGAAATGAGTACCTTACAGAAGTGAGTACACCCCTCCCATCTCTGCAAACACTCAAACGTCTGCAGAGATGAGAGGGGTGCACCCACCCCTGCGATACACTACATCTCCATATGGCTGCACATAGCACAAAAGTCAACATTTAAATTCAACTATAGGTCAACCTTCTCCTCCTATCCCACGCTTTAAAGAGATATTCTGCAAAAGCAAATACATGATCAAAAAGAAATGTCATTAAGGCACCATTCTCATACTCTATTACGTTAATGGTGTGTGCGTTGCTGCTCCCTAGCAGCCCTAGTAGCTATATTATAGCCTACTAGGGCAGTCCCCGACTAAGAATTTGTATAGTCGACTATGATTGGCCGAAATTTGTTGATAGTCGAATGGTAGTCGAATAGCCCATTTTTTTTTTACTTTTTTTTTACAATGGCTTACAAACAACAGAAGTGAAACACTCATTTTAAATAGCATGTCTTCTTGACTTGACGTTCTTGTTTTAATAGATAACTCATTCATTATTTAAGCCAAAGGTTTATTATCATGGCTTTATATAAGAATAATAATCAGAATAATACAGCAATAACAACAATGAAATAATATCTCTAAAATAAATAAAGTAACAAAATAATATAAGGCTAATTAAAATCACCAAATACTAACATAAGTAGGCCTATAGCAGGTGTAAAGTTTATTCACTTTAAAATCAACCCGTGTGTCACACCAAAACACCCATGCAACTATTGGCGATATGCGGTGCGGTCACACATTTCTGAAGGCTCTGCCCGACACCAATATCTGTTTAACATCCATGCATGTGTAGTGATGCGCGGGAGCGGGGATTGAATCCGGGACTCCCACTCGCCAGTCCAACGCAAAACCAGTCGTGCTAATAGGGCTGAGCCCGATTAGCAGGGCTGTTGTCGCTGGTTCATGGCTGGTACTAACTGTGGGGGCTACAATCACCCCCCTGATCTTTTGGAGCGTGCCCTCGCGCTTCACACTTCACGCCGCGGACCGCCACACACGACGTGGACCTGTCCCTCACGCGAGGATATCACGCTCCTCATCCTGCCGACAACGCCAGATTGTAGTGATACGCGGAAGCGGGGATTGAACCCGGGACTCCCACTCGCCAGTCCAACGCACAACCAGTCGTGCTAATAGGGCTGAGCCCGATTAGCAGGACTGTTGTCGCTGGTTCATGGCTGTTACTAACTGTGGGGGCTACACATGCATCTGTCCACGAGACGCTGACAGAGAGACAAGCGTGTTTATCATCAGGAAACAATAGCGATTGGATTTTCAAAACCGTCACTCATCGGGGAGAAAGAGTTTCCGTGATGACAGTCAGTGATGTCAGTCATCTCCAAATTTGGTCACTGTTTCAGCATGCGGGTATTATCAGCGGGTATCATCAGTGACGTTTATTTTGGGCTCGCTGAAAGCTAGCACACGTATGTTATTGTCATTATTGTGGGCTCGCTGAAAGTCAGTCAGTCAGTCAGTGCAAGTTCTCCTCAAAACTTTGGCACCTTTCTACTCCTACACACTTACACCGAAAATCGATATTCAAACATCAATGTGTTCAGCTTACTATGGAGACGTTTGCTATTACTTTTTACAGCAATCGGCCAAAGGGTGGCGCTGTAGGAAGCCTTTGAAAGTACAAACTTTGAACAGGTATAGCTCATGCTCTGTTTGATGTACACTGTACAGCCATGAAACCTGGACACACACATGCGTCTCCTCATGCCAACATCTTTGACACTCTGGACTTTTGACCTATAGATTTCCAACCATTTTGAATTATATGAAATACAGTAAACATCTATCTCCTCCTGGGATTTTTTGCGTTACGCGCACGAAACCTTTTTCACATGAACTTTGGACCAATACGGTCAAACTGTCGGATTTCTTTTAAAGTGAAACGTTATTTTTATGAATATTGCAGTTTCATGCAAATTATTCATGCACTGTAAATCATCATAATGTGATGTTTCTTTAATAGAAACATAAAATGCAAACATTGATGTTATCACTACTGTTTCTTCAGGCTGAGTAGCTGTAACCTGACAGAGAGATGTTGTGAGGACTTATCATCAGTTCTCAGTTCCTCTGGTTTGAAAGAAATGGATCTAAGTAATAACGATCTGCATGATTCAGGCGTTAAGAAACTCTGTGTTGGACTGGGGAGTCCACACTGTACACTGGAAAACCTCAGGTGAGTATTCATGAACCTGTTCAATAGATCAGGGGTTCCCAAACTTTTTTGTCTCAGGGCACCGCATGAATATTTTTTTAATCCGAGGCACCCCTACATTATAATTCTCACTCCCAGCACCTTATATTTATAGCATATCGTCGTTGTCAGGTGGAAACCTTGTATGTCCAAAACCGTTTGTTTTGTATTTATCATCTATAAAATGTACTAAACTAGTGAAAACAGCAGATCTACAAGCACACAACGCCTTGCGATGTTGTGTGCTAGTAGATCTGCTGTTTTCACTAGTTTTGTGCGACAGTCTTGTATGATGAAGCAGGGCTTTGCTTTACCAAAAGACGTACACATGTGAAGACAATGGCTGTATTAATACACGACTAACGAGTTCGCACCATTTTTTTACATTATCATTAGATTTCTTTTTCATTAGCGTTAGCATTTTTAGCATTAGTTAGCATTAGTGTTTTTAGCATTAGCATTTCTAACATTAGCATTAAAATGTTTAGCATTAGCTAGCATTAGCATTTCTAAAATTTGCATTTTTAGCTTTAGCATTTTTGGCATTAGCTTTTTTAGCATTAACCTTTTTAGCATTAGCATTTGTTAGCATTATCATTAGCATTATCATTTTAAGCATTAGCACGTTTTAGCATTAGCATTTTTAGCATTAGCGTTTGTTAGCATTAACATGTGTTGACATTAGCATTAGCATTTTTAGCTTCACATTAGGGGAAGTAGCGGTTAGCATTAGCAGTTAGCCGTTAGGACTGTGGGACCACCCACCGAGTTTGAGACCAGTAACGTGTTGGGAAGTGGAGTTATAGTTGTTTAAAGCCCAGCCAATAGGAAGGCAGAGGGGGCAGGGTTAAACAATTACAGATCATTCCTATTGGCCATGTAATTACACACACCAAATTCCGAGACAGTACAATGCTGCAAACTGGCGTTATAGCTGTTTAAAGCTCAGCCAATAGGAAGACAGAGGGGGCGGGGCTTAATCAATTACAGCTCGTCTCTATTGGCCGGAAAAAGTCCAAAGTTGTGTGAGTGTTTTAAAGTTTAAATCACGTTGCTACTTGCTAAGCAAAAGTATGCCAGAGTAATGTGGCACCAAAGTTTTTTTTTCTTTTTTTTCTCTGAGTCCCCCATTCAAAGTAACTGCAATTTACGTCACCCCCGCAATATATATATAAAAACGTGCTGCTCGGTCAGGAATAGATTGCTATTACTTTTCTTGCCGAACCGTGTTACCATGGTGATGTAATCCGCAAAAAAACGACGCCCAAAAACCCCATTGACTTTGAATTGGGGAAAGCTGATACCTTGGCGCCACATAACTCTAGCATACTTTTGCCTAGCAACGTGATTTAAACTTTAAAACACTCACACAACTTTGGACTTTTTCCGGACAATAGGGATGAACTGTAATTGCTGAAGCCCCGCCCCCTCTGTCTTCCTATTTGCTGATCTTTATACAGCATAACTCCAGTTTGCAGCATGGTACCCTCTCGAAACTCTGTGTCTGGACTTATTACTTGAGCCCCGCCCCCTCTTATGCCCCACCCTGTTTTCCTATTGGCTGAGCTTTAAACAGCTATAACTCCTGTTTGCAGCATGGTAACGTCTCGAAACTTGGCGTGTGTACCTAGATGGCCAATAGAAATGATCTGTAATTGCTTAAGCCCCGCCCCTTCTGTCTTCCTATTGGCTGGGCTTTAAACATCCATAACTTTACTTCCCAACACGTTACTGGTCTCAAACTCGGTGGTTGGTCCCACAGTCCCAACGGCTAACCGCTAATGTTAACCGCTACTTCTGCTAATGCTAAAGCTAAAAATGCTAACGCTAATGAGAGAAATGCTGAAAATGCTAATGCTAATGTTAGAAATGTTAAAGTTATACCATGTAACTTTTTTTATAAAACAAATCTTAAAATTGTCCTAACTGTTAAATCGCTAAAGATTTAGAACACCCCCTCCGTTATTTTCAGCTTCTAAAGCCTTCTCTTTATATGTTTTCTATGATCCTGACCGGGCCCCGGTTTTCGCGGAAAAATTACGTCATCACACTACCGGCCAATCACAGCGAGGGTTATACACTGCCGGCCAATCACAGCGCATCTTGAAGTGTGGTCGCTATGGCGGCCATATTTGTAGTCGCCCGTGTGTCTCTATACTCAAAAGGTAACCTCGTCTACCAGGCAGGGTGAAGGAGTCCGTTTCTCCGGAATGCCTGAACGCACAGGAACCAGGGACCCCTCTAAAGATAGATCTCGGCGAGGTGGAGGCAGACGCGGGGCCCGCGGGGGCCGAAAAACGTCCGAAAGACGCGGACGCGACTGCGGTTTGCTATAGGGCTACTGACCACTAGTTGAGCATCTTACACAGTATAGCTTTAATGCTAATACTAAAAATGCTAATGCTAATGTTAGCTAATGTTAAAAATGCTAATGTTAAAAATGCTAATGCTAGCTAATGTTAAATATGCTAAAAATGCTAATGCTAGCTATGGGGTTGCACACACAGCGAGCTGCAGGCACACTTAAAATGTCTTCGATTTTTTCTTTTCTAGTTTAGTTTTATTCTTTTAAATAAAATTCCACTTAGTTTTAGTCACCATTTAGTCATCTGTTTTTAGTCGACTAAATATCATACGATATTAGTTAAATCTACAGTTGATTTAGACGACTAAAATGTATTTTGATGGCGCCATAATGACTGATTTTAGACTTGGTTGCATGCTTAAAATAGCCAATCTACAAGCTCCCAAAGTGTTGTGCTGGGACACGCGTGAGCTTGTAGATCTGCATTCCCACAACCTTTCTTGGTGTTGAGTTTCATAAGTTTAGACCATTGATTAATTAAAAAAAAAAAAAAGTATTTGTCTTGTTCCTGTATGAATTCCCCCTGTACTACAGACACTACCAATGGTACCATAACTCCTCCCAGCATCACCTTTGGGTGTAATTTGTATTGATCATGTTTTTGTATACATGTAGGCAGCAATGTAGTTCTAATTGCAAAAAGGAAAAGGTTGTTGGAGAATGTGTTTTTTCATTTAGTAATAATTCAAAAACATTGAATGGTTGGGAAGAAGGAAGCCCAATATTGGAAAAGTATTGTGCTCAGTCAGAACCTTGCCTACACAATATTACATGACAAAATATGTGTCATCAGTGAGTTATATTTGCTAGTTGTGATTACATCATCAACTAATTGCTATAATTTGATATGTAACCAAATGCGGTGCAATAGGCTGCCTACTGGGCAAAAGAAAAAACAATAACAATGTAAACAACTGTGTGTGTGTGTGTGTGTGTGTGTGTGTGTGTGTGTGTGTGTGTGTGTGTGTGTGTGTGTGTGTGGGTGTGTGTGTGTGTGTGTGTGTGTGTGTGTGTGTGTGTGTACACGCTAGGTTGTCAGGCTGCCTGATCACAGAGGAAGGCTGTTCGTATCTGGTCTCAGCTCTGAGATCCAACTCCCATCTCAAAGTATTGGACTTAGATTACAATCATCCAGGAGACACTGAGCAACTCTCTGCTCTACCACTGGAGACTCTCAGGTATGGAGAGAACTGCTGTCACTCAATGCAAATGTGTTCTAATTGCGATCGTAGGTCGCAGTTTAGTATGTGAACCGTCACAGCTTGACCGTATCTCTATATATGTGGATAAAAGGGATCTCCATTTATGGGCATAAAAGGCATTGTATCTATGATGTCAGACGACAGAATCCATACCGTTAAGACAGATGGCGCGACCTCGCTTTCCGCCCTTACTTAAAGCTCATCCGCACTGCACGCGAGTGACGCAACGTCCCGCGAAATACTGTCCACATATGGAGCGTCGGCCATTGCGTTGCGACGTAGCCTGAACCAATCAAATAAATAAATAATAATATAAAGTGTTTGGGGGGCAGGACATGGCCATTTACCTCTATGGACGTCGCCGCAAAACCTCGCTCTAATAGAGGCTCCGTGAGCCAAAAAACTGAGGGGTGGACGACATCGCTGCAGGACACGTTGTCGCTCGTGGTAGGTCAGGACGTCCTCATTGAAACACATGTATTTTAATGAGATTTCATCGCTCGCGTCGCATCGCGGGCAGTGCGGATGAACTGTTAGGCGTCTTACTGGTAGGTTTATAGTAGAGAAATCATACAGTGATGCTGTATAGCATTGTTTAATCTTTGATGGTGAAAATCATTATCAATTATTGTGCCATTAACAAATAGAATATGCAGGCCTCACATTGTCTCTCCTTCACCCCCAGTGTCAGCCATGGTGGAGAGAAGATGCTGAAACCAGGCTTGAGGAAGTGTAAGTGTGTATTCTGTTTTATTCATGAAATCAAAGCAGCACACATCCAGATATTTATTTTCATATACACAGCAGCATGTGATATTCTCTCATTGACATCCTACTGTGAATTAAGATGATAATAACCACAACTATGATACGTTGTTACTAACCAAAAATTATACAGAATCTTACTTCCTGAGTTTTTTTTTACAAATCACCAGCTTAGGATAGGACTTGCCTACTGTACCTGTGGTGTTCACATAGGAATCTAGAATTATACACTAAGGTTGATAATATATTCATCAAGATATTGACTACATACTGTAACCTCGCGTCACCAGGCTTTTCACTGCGGAGGAAAGGCTGGTATTCATTCTAAAAGTGAGCCATGTGATCTGGTTTAGAAAAAAATTAAAATAAAACAATTGTGTTGTGATGGTTGGTTCCAGTTGTCGTCACATTTCACTAGTGGTGCTACAAGTTAGAATAAAAGATGGACATATCAAACGATTATTATACTAAAAGAAACAATTATACCAAATTAACACTTTTGAACTAGGGGAATCATATTTTGAACTAGGGGAATCATAACATTTGTGCTGTGACTGTAAATAATATCACTGATGTAGTGGATGATAATTTGTCAAGTCATTGAGGGCAATAACCTAACTATTGTATTTCCCTCTAAATTTTATGTAGTATCTCTTTCCATCCAAGCTTTGTTGTAGGTGTTGAGTGCCTGCTAATATATCAAACAATCTGTAAATACTGTGGCTAACCAGAGCTGTTCTCAAACTAAAAAAATAAATGGAGTTATCTATCTGATCTATTATGCTCACATTTCGCATTGTGAAGCGTTGTGAGCTTGTAGATCTTTGGGGTCCAGCTTCTCCTTTTGACCCTTCATCCTGAAGTCAATGACCAACTCTTTGGTCTTGTCAACATTCAGGGATAGGTTATTCTTCTCGCACCACTGAGCCAGATTGTCTATTTCTCCCCTGTAGTCTGTCTCGTCGTTGTTCTTAATCAGGCCCAGCACAGTTGTATCATCCGCAAACTTAATCACCATGTTCGAACCATACTTGGCCTCACAATCCAGTGTGTAGAGGGAGTAGAGGAGGGGGCTCAGGACACAACCCTGGGGGGCTCCGGTGTTGATGGTCAGAGAAGTGGAGGTCATGGCACCCATCCTTACCACCTGACGTCGGTTCCTCAGGAAATCCAAAATCAGGTTACGTAGGAGGGGGTTAAGGTTTAATGTCCTGAGTTTTGTGTCCAGTATGGTGGGGACAATGGTGTTGAATGCAGAACTATAATCTATAAACAACATCCTCAGGTAGGAGTTTTTATTTTCCAGGCGAGTGACAGCTGTATGGAGAGTTGTGGCTATTGCATTCTCTGTTGATCTGTTCTTACGATGCGTATTGGTGCTTATCCAGGCCTGGCATCAAGCTGTCTTGAATTCGTTTTTGTATTAGCTTCTCATAACATTTGCTCACAATAGATGTGAGAGCCACAGGTCGCCAATCATTTAAGCTCAATATTTTGGACTTTTTTGGCACTGGTACAATAACAGCTGATTTAAAACAGGAGGGATAGACACCCGTGGCAAGAGAGAGGTTGAATATGTCCTTAAAGGTGATACACCATGAAATTTCACTTTTCCTATTTTAAAACCTTTTTTTGGTGTCCCACTAGCACCTTCTATCCTCACAAAGTCCCATTTCTGACCGTTGTGTCTTTCTCTGGTTTTGGGAAGGCGAAGGTTAAAAGCATCCCACGGGTTCTCAAAACAGGCTATCCAGATTTGCTGCCGTCGATGACGTCATCGACGTTTTTGGGACATAAACAATATGACATAAATACTTTTTAAATGCATGGTGTATCACCTTTAAAGACACCAGCCAATTGCTCTGCACACGTTTTAATCACTCTACCTGAAATATCATCTGGACCTGCTGCTTTCTTAATATTAATTATTTTAAACTCTTTACACACATCCCCTTCTGTGATGACCAGAGCACTGGGCAGGGCAACGGTGGTGGGGGCTCTTTGGGGCGGGGGGTCTGCATTTACCACATCAAAGCGTGCATAGAATTTATTTAACTCCTCCGGGAGGGATGCAGGGACATTGGCTGCATTTTTGGGCTTGCTTTTATAGTCTGTTATATTGTGCAGCCCCTGCCAGACACTGCGCGAGTTATTGTCGCTTAGCTGTGTCTCAATCTTATCTCTGTATTCATTTTTAGCCGCTCTAATCACGCAGCGCAAGTTATGCAGCTTTGCTCTTTTAATTTCGTCCTTGTCACCTGTAGCAAAAGCTGCGTCTCTTTCTACAAGTGGTGTGCGCACTTGGCTATTTAGCCATGGCTTTTGATTCGGGAATATTTCAATCGTGCATTTACTGACATAGCTTGTCACGGTGTCGCAAATTCATCAACATTGTTACCTGCTGATTCGCTGAACATCTTCCAGTCCATCTGTTCCAGACAGCTCTGGAGCTGTGCGCTCAATTCACACAGCAGAGTACGGACTTCACGGTGGGCGAAGTTCGTTTAAGCTTCTGTGTGTAGTTTGGCACCAGCAGTATAGCAGAGTGATCAGACCTTCCAAAGGGAGCGTGCAGTATGGACTTGTATGCCCCCCGGTGGGCCGTGTAATGCAATGATCCAACGTATTATTCGCTCTTGTTTTAACATCGATATGTTGATACAATTTGGGGAGTGTTTTACGCAAGGAAGCCTGGTTAAAATCTCCGGTTATAATTATAAGCCCCTCGGGCTGTTGATTCTCTGCATTGTTTATTATTTCATGCAGTACTCTGAGGGCTTTGTCTTTATCCGCGCTGGGCGGTATATAGACAGACATCATGGAGTTGGAACAACCTAAGTTCGGGAGGAGATATGGCCAAGCAGAGGACAATCAACCACTCTAACCAGCCACCGGTAACTCCACCCATGCCACCCTGTGCCAACCACTCACCCATCTCCTATCAGGCTGACAACTCCTCCTCCACCAATCACGGTGGTATATAAACCCAACTTGAAAAAATGGCGGCGTGCATAGTTTCCAGTAAACGCTGCACTACGTTCGTTTCAAGTTAAGCTCCACAGACAAACTTTTGAACACTCCCTTTCCCAAACAACACATTCTACACCTTCTATCGCGGAAACGTGTCGCGTCGGGCCGCTCAGTCGCGCGGCCGTGACGTCACACGGTCAGCGACTCGGTCAAGAGATGACGTCACCAGGCCGCCTCGGGGCTTCTCGACCTCCACCACTTTCACACGCCAGTCATTCCAGCAGTCTCCCCATCATGTCCAGTCCAGCTATCCATCAGCTACAGTAACAGCAGCCACAGCAACAGCAGTCACAGCAACAACATCGGCCAGTATTAATCAATCAGTATACCACACTCCTCTCATTCCATTTGTGCCCGATCCTCTACAGTCAGTTTCATTTGTTCCCACTTCATATGCTCCTCCCAAACCTGTCTCCTTCTCACTTGCTACAGCCACTCCAGCTCCTGTGCCCCCATCAACCTTGACACTCAATACCCCCATGGTTTCCTCCTCCCTCCGTCATCAGATCCTCCAAGGTATGGACATTGATCTCTCCTCCCTCGTCCGACCCACTGCAACAAACCTTCAACCCAGATCTGTCGAAGTGGGAGGAGTCTCCATAACCCTCCGTGAACTCACGCCATCTTCATCAACCATCCTCACCCCTACAGAGTTTGTACTGGCATTTTCCATTTTCCGTGACATCATCAGTTTCTCATACCCATCCCGCCGCCAGGATTTAGACGATTATCTATTCATTTGTATGGATTTGGAGGCACACTAGACTATTTCAACGCAACACAGCCACCTACTGGGGCGCACTCGACCTGGACCTGTACTGCAGGATATTTGCCGGAAAGTCAACCAATGCACGTAGCCTCTGTAATTGCCCCGCCCATCCCACCACTCAGTGTACTTTCATCGCACCCGCCCCCCCACTCCACAGCATTCCTCCAGCCCTGCAATTCCCCCTCTCTTCAGTGAGCCCAGCTTGCCCCCAACCAACACCAGCAACCAATATCCTGTAACCTCCCAGGCCAGAGACCGTCGCGGC
This sequence comes from Nannobrachium achirus, assembly GCF_963921795.1. NCBI lineage: Eukaryota > Metazoa > Chordata > Actinopteri > Myctophiformes > Myctophidae > Nannobrachium > Nannobrachium achirus. The sequence continues at coordinate 26,985 of NW_027664879.1, forward strand.
CGCCCTCTTGTTTTTGTGGGCAACAAAATGTTATGTAACAACTTTAACGAGGGCGGTTGCGACCTCTTCTTATGCAAAATGCTTCATATTTGCACCTTCTGCACTGGTGCCCACTCCGGCATTACCTGTCCCCAGAAACAAAACGATACACCAGAACATCAACCATCCCTGTCGGCATCAACTTCACAAAACCAATAACAGCCTCTCCTCATCCTCATGCCCCCATCCTCATCTTCTCATGCCCCCTGAAACAAAACAAAACATCATAACATCAACCATCTACCTGTGCGGCACCAACTTCACAATCAATAACTGCCTCTCCTCATCCAACATCCTCAAGCCACCATACTACTCAACGACCACCAAAGGAACAAAATAAGACTTCCCCCCCACAACGCCTACCCCTCACCATCCAAATTCTAGCTAGGCGTGTCCACGTCCTACGCAGCGGCTACACAGATAGACACAGCGCTCCAAGCAATATCCCCCCTGGTTTCTTTTGGGGTTTTCTAAGATGCTCAGAGATTCACCTGGCTGACCTATTTCCTTATCTCGCTTTCATCATCTAACAACACCACTCCCATCTTCATCTTCTAACTCGACTCCTCAGCCCCTACAAGCCCCTCCTTAATTACACATACTCCCGACGTGCACAGCACGCTTCTCCTTCAGGCCCACTTTCCATCACCAACCACGGTTCTGTTGTCACCCGCTATGGTTCCATTCTCACCTACGACTGGTCCCCCCAACCGAAACTCTCCAGAACCTTCTCCAGTTACTCTTTCGGAATCGGAGCCACATCCACAGCATCAAGCAAGGGAGCTCCTGACCACTTCATACAAATCATCCGCCGCTCTTCCCAAGCCTACCACAGCTACATCCGTTCCAACTCCCCGGACCTCCATAACACCCAACTCTCCATGATCTCGTAATCCCACAATCCGATTCTTTTGGGGTCTCTCTACATACTTCAGCACGGACGCGTGCTCTTGACCCCTAAGCCAAAGTACCTGGGTCTGCGACCCCCTGGAACCTCCTCCCTCATGCCTGCCATCCTCCGTCCATGCTCCTGACCATCTAAGCTGCACACTACACGCTTGCGTGTGGTGATGACCTTCGATGATCATGCTAGCACCCCAAATGTCATTCTCGTGCCCATGGCCATCTAAGCTGCACACTACACGCTTGCGTGTGGTGCTGACCTTAGATGACCACGCACTCAGAGTGTCCTTTCACGCCCTTGGCCATCCAAGCTGCACACACCATGCTCGCATGGTGCGTGACCTTAGATGACCATGCTGGCACCCCCATGTCATCCATGCCCCGATGACCAAACTGGCACCTATGTCATTCATGCCCCGATGACCGTGCCGTCTTCCCCATGCTGTTCGGGCGTCTTAGCCATCTAAGCCGCACACAGCACGCTTGCGTGTTGTGATGTCCTTAGATGACTATTTCGCACTCAGCATCTTGGCCGTTTATGCTGCATGCCATGCGCCCATAAACGACCATACACCAAAAGCTAAATGTTATTCGTGCCACACACACACACACACACACACACACACACACACACACACACACACACACACACACACACACACACATGCATGATGAAGTTAGATTTGATTGTAAACTGATGCTGTATTGTCTCATGTTTTCCTCATCAGATATGTGTGAGCTCACACTGGATCCAAACACAGCATACAGAGAACTCTCTCTGTCTGAGGACAACAGGAAGGTGACACGTGTGGACGAGGAGCAGCCGTTTCCTGACCATCTAGACAGATTTACCTACTGGGCACAGGTTCTGTGTAGAGAGAGTCTGACAAGATGCTTTTACTGGGAGGTAGAGTGGAGTAGAAGGGTTTTTATAGCAGTGACATGCAGTGGAATCAAAAGAAGAGGAAGGAGTGTTGACTGCGAGTTAGGAGGCAATAACATGTCCTGGTGTCTGTATTGTAATGAGAACATGTATAGTGTCTTATACAATAAGAAGAAGACCTTCCTTCCTGTCCGTCACTCTGGCTCCAACAGAGTAGCAGTGTATGTAGACTGTCCCGCTGGCACTCTGTCCTTCTACATAGTGTCCTCTGACACACTGACACATCTGTACACCTTCCAGTGCAAGTTCACTGAACCACTCTATGCTGGGTTCAGGTGCGAGATGTCTGGTTCCTCAGTGTCTCTGTGTCAGATGTAGGAGGTTCAGTAACAGTGGCGGAGTCACGCGGTGGCTTTTGGTGCTAAAGCACCACTAGTTTCCGGACTAGCACCGGTAGTTTTCGGGGCTAGCAAAATCGGGAGAGAGGCGGTCAGACGGAGAAAAGTGTGATACCCAAGTGCAGTACTACTCCTAAACAACAGGAGGCGTCGGCATGCCCCGAGGCAATAAAAAGCAGAGAAGAAGATTTCAAATCCCTTGAAGAGAAGACGACGACTTGCACACAACACACACACACACACACACACAGATACACACCAACCATCCAAAAGTGAGTGTCACTCACTCACTGCATACCTGATTCCCTGCTCTCAATTGGGGCATAATTTACCTAAAGCGAGTGGGCGGGTTTATGAGCAACAACAGGAAGTGAACTGGGACCACTGCAACATGTTTGTGTGTTAAGAGAGAGAGGGGCTTTTCATCAATCTTTTTCCAAAAACTGGGACAAATGGATAAACAGGATAAAATATGCTACTCTGCTGTTGATTGTTGTCAACTGGTTTTGGAATCTAATTCTTCTGGATGGTGAGTACACTTGACTGCTGCTGCAGCAGCTTGCCTATGCCTAACTCTTTTCTTGATGTCAAAAGTTGTCCGCTGAGACAAATGTTACTTAAATCATCAGTTGTTTTGCTTAACCTAAGGGGTGGGTGGGGACTGGGAGACTGCTGGTGAATAGGGCAAAATGACTGCAAAACTTAAAAAATAAATTAATAAAACTGCGGTACACACAATATGCAGTAAACACACAGTCACACAAATACACATTCTTACAGTAAACACGCGTGCAAGCGTGCGCGCGCACACACACGCACACAAACAAACAAATACAAATATTAAACACATCGTTGCTGTGGGGTGGAAACCTTGTATGTCCAAAACCATCCTTTTTCTATGCGCTTGTAGATCTGCTATTTTCACTACCTTTGCGCGACACTATTGTATGATGAAGCTGGTCGTTAATTTACGAAAAAACATAAAAAGTTGAAATATTGAGATAAGATGTTTCTGCCCGACAACGACACACACACACACACACACACACACACACACACACACACACACACACACACACACACACACACACACACACACACACACACACACACACAAATTTAGTTTTAGTCAGTCTTTTGAATTAACTCACTGAACGCCATAAACGTACTATATGTCTTTGATCCTGAGTGCCATAAACGCACTTTACGTCTTTTTAATTAATCAAAAGTTTTATCTTTCATGACATAATTGTAATTTCAAAAAAATCGCTCTAGAAGTTAGCCGTGAGCCTCCGTGACCGGAGCGTCACGACCGATTTGACTGTAACACCGGTGAACACAGTCCGACGGGAAACCGGTATAACCGAACATTGGTTCCCGTCCACATTAGCGTTAGCTATACACGTTCGTTTATACACATCCCGTGCTTCCCAGACGAAGTATAGGTACTCATTCGAACTGTAAAAATGCCACCGTTCTATCGGTGCCATCCATTCAGCAATCAGAGCCCTTGATAGCGATCGCCAGGGCTCTGAAGTGTGTAGCATGCTAGCAAAAAGGCCTGGCCAAAATGTAAACAACTCGGCCCGGACCGGAAAAAAAAATGGACGTCTCTCTTCCTTCTTCTGTTTGTTGATCAGATAGTAGGAGACCACCACATGGTGGTTTTCAAAGGCCATTGCACTCCAGAGAACACACAGGCCCAACGACAGCATAAACGATGATGATCAAGACATCTTACACATGTTCTATTGAAGCCCAAATCTAATGATAGGATATATAAATATACATTTTTTCCTTTGTAAGAGGGGTATTGTGGCTTTCGATAGAAGCATAGATTTATATATGTAATTTAAGTACAAAATATGATTTTGGCCCCCATAAAAAGGTAAAATTTAACAAAATGGATGGCATCAGTTTTGTAGATTTTTAATAAAGGGTGGCATTCAGTGAGTTTTAAATTAGGGTACACACACACACACACACACACACACACACACACACACACACACACACACACACACACACACACACACACATAAACCAGGGTGAATATAATGAATTCAATGCAGAATAATTTACCATGAGTCATAGTGACTCATTTACAACATGAACATTGTATAGTTGAAATGTCAGGCAGGAAGTGATTATTGTTTTCAACAGCTGTTCATTTGACTCACAAAGACACCAGGATGTGATGTTTGTTGTATTTTATAATCTCACTTCTGTTGTATTGAGTCTCCTCTCCACTCACACAATTCCAAGTCATTATGTTGATTCCATGTCAGGTTTTCACTGCTCTTTAGTGAGGCTGTAGTTACGGTGCATTTTAACAGTGGGCGACAGCCAACCCTATTTTCCGGAAGTGTGTTATTTGTCCCTGGGACGCAACTACTACTGTCGATAGCAGGTGATGAGGTGATGGTCGAAAAGTGGGCGGAGGATCGTCGTCCAAAAACATTTCATCTATCGGGGACATTGTCCGGTGATGGCCAATAAAATTAATCTGTTGCTTTGTTTACCCAATTTAGGATACATGTACGCAGGAATGCGGGAACGCCTACTAGGAGATTTTTATCACCCAGAGTTGCTGGCTGTTGCCCGCTGTTAAAACGTATGGTTACAACTTGTGACTCTTAAATCTCCTCACTCCACTCCACTGATAATTTGCCCAAAAAAAAAACATTTTTGAGCATTTGTGACCCTTTTAATATTTAGACTTTGTAAATACAGTATGGTTCATATGGGCTTCAGAGTGTGAAGATTAACCCATGTTTAGTTTTGTTTCATATTTTCTCCTACTGTAATTACCAACCAGTGATGCACTGTGTTAATAGTACATTTATTATGTGACATTGTTGTTATGGTCTGTTGCTTTTTAAACTTTTTTACTTTTAATAATAAAAGAAAGATGATCTGATTCTATATCTGATGTTCTTCACTTTAGTATTAGTCTTGGTTTTAGATGTATTTTTCATTGAAGTCTCTGGGACAGTAGAGAGACATTCTTTGCTTAGGACTATTTTCACACAAGACCCATTGTGAAACTGGCATGAAAACCGTTGCTCATCAGGTTTGAACCACATTCATAGGTGGTTAAAAACACTCAACATCTCAGAACTACATAACTACAATACTGGTGGAATGGATTCCATCATGACCAATACAGTTATTTCATACACAGAGCTCTTCCCCTTCTGCCATAAAATAAACACCTAAACCATGTATACTGAGTTCACTGGTGTCCCCCGGGGCTCTATACTTTCCCTCAACACCAAATCTCTTGGCCAAAAATAGCAGTCCTACAAGGCAAAAGCCTGTAGACGGTTTGCCCCAGAATGTGGATGCTGGGGAAAGACTATTTAAGTGTAGAGGAACAACAACTTGAACTTTAATGTCCAATGATTCAGATTAAAGTGGTGGTGGTTTTGTCCCTTCAGCAATAAGCCACTGCGTTTATGATTTGAGGCATTTTGTACGAAACGGGCTCCTCCTGCAAACTTTGGAAGCCAATCTTAGCCAATCGGGATGGAATATGAAAAATCTTACAGATCCGTCTTGGTCACATGACTATAGAGGTGATGTGTACCGATTTGTGTGATGTCTGTAGGAGTAATATAAAAAATGTGTTTTGCATTGATTTTCACGATGTTATGCATGCAAAGTTTTATGCTGATTGGACCAACGGTGCCAAAAATTGGCGTCTCACAGACAGACGTTCACACACACACACACACACACACACACACACACACACACACACACACACACACACACACACTCACTGATGCACGGACAGACGGGCACGAAAGCTGTGAAAACACATAGTCTTGGTTATACCTTCGGCCTGGCGGAGACTAAAACAATCAGTATGAGTATTCAGTCTTGTCATTAGTAATGACTCAGAGATACACACTGAATGAACTGGCCCTTAAAGTCCCTGACAGATTGTTGGAGAATCAAAGGAACAATAGATTAATGGTCAAGGCCATAGATTTGTAATTTCAGGATTACAATATACAGTATAATGTCTGCCTGTGATCAAAGTAAGACACTCTAGATACAGGTTGTACATAATTATCAACTTACATAAATGTCTTTTGCAAATCACTCAGGCTGCATTAATGTGAGCTTCCACTGCAGTGCTACAGTAGTAGGCTACACTTAGTGGATTAATGCAGTGGAACATGAAATTAAATAACAGAAGATAAATGGATTTAGAACTGAAGTGGTAATAATAATATATTGAGTGGTAATATAGTGAACTGGTCCTGCTGTTCTACTGTAATGAGGGGAAAAGGGGGAAAAAACAAGTAATCTGAATACATTCTGGCACACGCACACACACACACACACACACACACACACACACACACACACACACACACACACACACACACACACACACTGCTTTCCTCTAGACACAGACCTGTTAAATAGCCTACAAAGGCCGTTCTTGTCTTTAGTGATATCGGTTTAACTTTTCTAATGACTTTGAGGTCGGGGGGCGGGGATTCTGTCATGAAGATTTGGCAGCTACCCCTGTAGTAACTCTGAGGACCCCCTAGAGGTCCTAGACCTCTCTGTTGAAGACCCCTGTTATAGGGTGTTTGTTGATCGCACAATAATGTCACTACCGGAGCCAGAGATGAATGATGAGGATGAGGACGAGGATGTGAAGTTTGGGCATTAGGCCTACCTGTTTAAAATGACCAAAATCTATTTACTTTGTTTTTCTAAAATATATAATGTTGTATACAGTATCTATCTAAAATATAGGCCTATAGTTGTTTTTCTACTTAAAATTGTTTTTAGAACTTCTGTAAACTAGGATTGTTACTGAAAACACTAGATTATCCACAATGTAAAAACAAAAATCCTTTGAGAAAAATGTAATTAGTTAGGTTACAGTCAGTGTCAGAGTGAGTCCAGCACAATGTAAGAAACTCCTGCTGGACTCTGGCAGGTCTCCTGCTGACCTTCATGTAAACCAAACAGATTCCCTGCTTCCAGTTTCACCTTTTAGATGTCTGTATAATATATTTGGTTACATTTGCATACTCTCAGATTTACAAATGGATACATGAACAGGTTTTACTGGTTGTCCTGTAGAAGCTCTCATACAATACATTTGTATAGAATCTAAAAGAAACGTATGTTTATTTATTATGGGAAAGTAGCCTATATTGTGTCAACGGCTCTTGCTGGAGAATACCAAGAAGGAAATAACACTGCTTTATCAGGCAAAAAGGAGAATGTACAAAAGTAATGATTTAATCCATAAGGTGAATAAAAACATGTAAAACAAATAGTTAGCCTATAGTGCCATTAGCCAAATGTGAAAACATGAAAGTAGAAGGGATTTGTTTGTTATGCTTTTAGTCTCTGCATTATGAGTCTATGGCACACAACTGTGTTCCTTTAGCTTACTGCATACTGCCACCTAGTGGCCTACATTCATTTCTCCAACTTACAGTGAAGTGCAGCAGAAAACAAACCAGCGCCACACCAACCTTTCTTAACAGTTGGCAACTTAACTGTTAAGAAAGCCAGGCCACCGTGTTGTTGTTGCTGTTTGGAGTTCATGGCGTCACCAGCTGTCCACAGAAGCGACCACAGGACATGCGGATGAGGAGAAAAAGAGGCCGGACTAGCCGCCGGAGTGAAGCCTCCAGCAGCCCCGCACAGAGAGCCTCGATCCCGGGCTGCGTTCTGCCCTTCTCCCCGTGCCCGTGGACAACCTGAAGCCCCTGGAACCACCCCAGACTCAAGGACCCCCTGAGAACCACCTCAAGGACCCCCTGGAACCACCTCAAGAACCCCTGGAACCACCTCATGGACGAAGGACCCCCTGAGAACCACCTCAAGGACCCCCTGGAAGTGGAACCATTCACCCCATGAGAAACGGTCTACACCATTACAGATAGATAGATAGATAGATAGATAGATAGATAGATAGATACCTTTATTATCCCAAGGGGGAAATTCAGTTATCCAGTTGTAGCACAGCAGTATACAGTTATTTACAAAGTTACAGAGACGTAAGAAAAAGATAGATAAGAGAAAAAAAAAGAAAAAGAAAAACAAGAGCAGGTATTTAAAAACATCTTTATTTGGACCAAATAAATAGGTTTTGTACTATACAGCTACAGTACCATGGTGTGCAGGCTTTATCCATTTTAGTCTCTTGGCACCCACCGGTCAATGTGTGTAGCCTAAGTTCCCTTTCAATTTGGGGGTCCTTGACAGTTTGAGAACCAGTGATTTAGAATTAGATTACCACACCACAGTATAAGGGCCGATGCATACTGCACTAAAGATATAAAGGTTTTAATTGTCACCATAAACTCATTATGTGTAGTAGTGAAATGTTGGTGTGGCAGAGAGAGACTGCCAGACTGTCCATGTGTGTTTTTACATAAAATGTAAAAACACAAGTGAGAGAAGAAACCCCAAACAGAGAACACCTTTCACCCTCCACTGTGATGTACCATAGACGAGGTGAGGTGAGTTGAAATGATTTGACACTTTAAGTGTTTACATTGTCTTGGTAACAGACAGTACTCAGAGAGGACAGGACTGCATCTGCATCCACTACGATTAATTAGAGACCAGGACATGTGTGTATTTAATTAGCATTGTCATATATTATTAACCCTTTGTCAGGTGTAATGTCAGTGTTGTGTAGATGCTCTATGAATTAAGTACAAAAGGACACCAATGTCTCTCTCTAACCATAGTAGACATTGTATGTGAACTGTACTGTCTTGTGCTTTTCCTATACAAACCGCTAATAAAGTATTCAATCAATCAAATGTGTTTTTTTTTTCTTCCTTTTAGTGAACCATCAACAACTTTAACATTTCTCCCTCCTCAGTCCTTTGAGGATGACTCCCTGTTTGATGAAGATGAAGAAGAGATGAAGGCTCCACTGCTGCAGGTGGGTTTCTCTGCATCCAAACTTTAATGTCACATAATTCACATAATTCATGTCCACAACATTATCAGCACATTTCTACCTGAAGCCTTCGTAACTTTATCGATAAAGACTCTCATCAGTGTCTGTCTAGTACGTTAATGTCTAGTCCTGTTTGTCTTGTTTTATTGATTACGATCTGTGGGGCAGACCTGTATACATTTCACTGCATTTTAGAATTAGAATTTTAGAAAAATAAAGGTTGATTGATTGATAATGGACTGTTGTCTATCTTCATTTTGTCTCTCTCCCCATAGAGTCCCCAGGCCAGCGATCCAGCCCCCATAGCGCCCCCTGTCTTTGAGGAATACCCGGCCAACTGGAGCCTGAATGCAAGTGTTCACCTCCCAGCTGCCGTTCAGTGGTGAATGAGGTATCTGGCTTTTTATATCTATGCTGCTACCTCACTGCAGGTCAGGACCCCCAAAGTGTCTCACGTGGCGTTAAAGTTCCCAGTCATTTGGATTCCATTATAGCAGCCAGCATGTCTTCTATGGAAGCTTGTTGCACAGTGAAAATAGTCCATCTACATGCTCTCAGTGTGTCTACAACGCACTGCAGGGGCATTCTGAAGTCACCATACAATCTACAAATTATGCAGAAGCGCTCAGTCATAACAAATCATAAACATTTAGCCTTCCCTTTTAATGATGTTCGTTCTCCTTGTGGTCAGATTTATACACAACGATTGCTTGATTGATTGAATACTTTATTATTTAAACCAAAGAAAGCACTATGGCTTGTTTACATTGGGGTTCTTTTAACATGAAAGTCTATAGACAGAGCTGCACCGGTGGATGACTGGATGATGCATTGACCATCTGAGAGACCCATGATGCATGTCTCTACATGTTGGTGTCTAAAATAAAGAACTAAAATAATGAGGTGACATGCAGAAAAGAGAGAGATAAGTCACCTTTGCCGTGTTTCTCAACCCCTGGTCCATGTCTCAGTATAGGGTCAACTAAATAGAATACTTTCTTATTTAAACCTTTTTCACCCCCAAAATGGCTTTTTACCCCCCTATCGATTATTCACCCCATGGAGACTTTTTTTAGTTTTTGTGGCATTCCTAAGCCAATAATTTGATTATTCCCACGCTTATGAGACACAAAGAGTCTCCTTGTGTCCACTAGTCTTTATTATTATTATCAAATTATTGACTTAGGAATGCGACAAAAAACTAAAAAATATCCATGAATCCAAGTCTCATGGGATGATTAATCGATAGAAAAAAGAAGTCATTTTGCAGAACTACTCTCTTAAATCTATGTTCTGTTTTTTACGATAGTTTTTTTGGTTGTCATAGTAACTTGATGTTTGCAGCTGTTGTAGTGATGTATGATTGGCTGGAAATTTACTACCCAGACGTGTGAAACAAGCAGTCAACCCTAGACCGTAAAAAATATGGATGGTTTCTAACAGAGCCAAAATGAAGCTTTTTTTTTGCCTTCGTATGGGTGCTGCCATCATTGTATTAATGGTACCCATGGAAGGCTATTGGCTGCCAACGGTCATGTGCAACCGCAGGGATATAATCAATGTTTATTTCAGACTCAGGTCCATATCACATAAAAAATTACAAACCACAATAAATACAGATAAAACCCCCAAAAATAAATACTTGGGATAAGCTGTCAAGCTTGCCGATAATAAAGCAGACGAAGAAGAAGGGGGGTTAGGGTTAGGGTGTAATAATTGGGTGCGTTGGTTGATTTTAAATACCTGTTGATTTTAAATACCTGTTTGTACTGTACTGTACTGTACTGTACTGTACTGTACTGTACTGTACTGTAAACAAGCCACAGTCAACTGGCTATAACTCTGTGGTGGACGAAACGTCACGATGCATAATAATCTATGATTTTTCAAAGGCATTGTGAAAACAGTCGGTCTTGCTGGCAAGGGCAGCTACAGAATATGCTTTAAATCTGTCAGTTAAAGTGTTAAAAGGGAATCATTATGGAACCAGAATGGTTAAAATCCTAAAGGATCCATTCCTGACCCAAGTCACCATCACAACAAACTGGGCCAGTGTCCGTCAACTTTTTCCATCACTATGGTAACCAGAGAAGCAGTTGCCATCTATCTATCTATAAATGCGACAAATCTCTGCGTGCGTGCGTGTCTGTCTGTCTGTAATCCGCGTATCTCGAGAACCGTTCGTCCCACCGGCTTCAGATTCGGCACGCGCGTTCCCCACCGCGGCGCGGAGTGCAGTGCCGGGCCTCGACCCGACCCGACGCGCGGTTTTCCCGAACCGGCGCAAAATGTTCTGAATCTCCTTATGCGGAGCTGATTGTTGACATCAGGCTGTTCCGGAGGAGATCGGCGCAAGCGCTGACTCATTGTGACATCACTTCATAAAAGGCTCTGAAATCACGTACACCACATGAGTCAATGGGCATAAATGGACACAGGCAAACAGATGGTCAAAACGGGTCCTATGACAACAGGTATAATGGGGTTTGCATTAAAGGGGGAACCGGCACTGTGTCTGCAACACAGTCGGAGGCACAAACAGATACAGAGATCTCCATAATGGGAATAAAGGGACACAGACAAACAGATACAGAGATCTCCATATATGGGCATAACATGGATGCAGACAGACAGATACAGATATCTCCATATATGAGCATAAATGGACACAGGCAAACAGATGGTCAATACGGGTCCTACAGAGATCTCCATTTATGGGCATAAAATGGATGCTTGGAGACAGATAACTCCATATATGGGCATAAATGGACACACGCAAATAGATGGTTGCACCATCACACAGTCCCTATCAGTAGCCTAACCTAATGAACCCCGGCCAATCCATGCCCAAACTAGGCTATACGTAAGGCGTGAGCTCTTTTTTCCACACCAAAATTATGTTTTATGGCCACAAAAGGATACTCGTGAACAGGGGTGTCGCACCAAATTCTGGGCCTTGTACAAGGATTCACGGTGGGACCCCATGAATGTTCAGGGGGAACTGGGAACACATTATTATGCGTTATTTTGTGCTTTAACTATTGAAAAATAGCAGATATATACAAGCTCACAGAGCGGCACCGAGTGTCACGCTGCGAGTTTGTAGATCTGATATTTTTGAGAAATTGTGAACATTTCAAATCCTTCCAAGGTTTTTTGAAAAAACTATGTTTCTATGTAAGTGGTGCTCAAACCTTTTCATGTGAAGGAATCCCAAAATGATATCTCAAAACCCCCCCAGAAGCAAAATTTGAGTTTCAATTTTTTGCTTAAACAAACAAACAAACAAACAAAAACATATATTTAAAGATTTGCACACATTTTCACGACTTTTCAAAAATAGCAGAGCCACAAGCTTGTATATCTGCTATTTTTCAATAGCTAAAGTATAACATAATTAAGGCCCCTCCACCTTGGGCCCTAGTTACTCAGTCCCACTTTCCGCCCCCTTGTGACGCCCCTGCTCGTGAATATCACTGTGCTGTACATGCACCTTAGCTTTACCAGCTGAGCCTCCATTAAAACCCCTGGACAAACAAAGTGCTGGTGGTTCTTGGTCTGCATACAGCCCCTGTTCATCAGAGCTTGGTGTATGTATGTAGTAAGCTGCAGTATCCCTTCTAGACCAGGAGAGGGCTCTGTGAAGCTGCTGGTATAGGTTTTCCATGCCTCTCTGCTAACTCTTCAGGAAGCAGAAGTAACAGACACACAGCCTTCAGCTCTTCTGTCTGTCCTCACAACGTTGCTGTGGACTTAAAAGACCTTTCAGGATTGTTTCTGCATTGTCTTGTGTGCAGGTTAAATAGGATGCTAAAGCTCTGCTACTGAGCTCTGATCCCAGCCAACAGACGGACACGGCTAGAACACAATAAATATACAGTACCTGACCCTGTGACACAATGACCCGCTGCCTCCCCTGCTTACAGATGGAACCTATACTAAGGCTTCCCAAAAATGTTCAGGCCATGACCCCCAAAATAATCATATATTTGAACTTAATTGGTGACCCCCCCACTGACTCTGATAAGCACTTGGAATTTTAGAGTGACCTTTTCTTCTGGGGGTCCCTAGGACAAAATATTGTGTGATGGGGGTCCTTCACATGACAAAGTTTGAGAACCACTGATATAGCAACATACGTTTTCCCGAAAACTGTTAGGATTTAGAAGACAATTGTAGAATCGGCCTATATCAGTGGCTCTCAAACTTTGTCATGTCAAGGACCCCCAAAATGATATGTATTCGGGCGTGGACCCCCATATCAAAATATATTTTCCAGGGACCCCCAGAAGCAAATATTTCAGTTAAAAATGTTCATTTGGGTCTTGCCTTAAGCTAGATGCAGAATAGATACACGCACGTGGGATACATCACCCTTCAAGGCAGTTTGCCAGGCATACAGAGCCTGCCCAGGAATGTGACCGTGAGTGTGTGTTGATTGAGGTATAATCCCTTATAATAAATGCTCACAATTCATGCTCTCAATGCCAAACCTTCCAGTCCTTCCAGAAAATGGCAACTCTCTGGCACTTGATATTGTATAAAGCATTCAAATGATACAGAGTATGAGACAGACAGAGAGACAGAGAGGGGGGGTGGGGTTCTAAAGAACGTCATCAGTGGAGCTCTCCTCCAGTGATGTCACCTAGCTCACAAAAACACATCACAGCCCTGAGTTAAGATCACAGAACAAGAAAGGCCTGATCATATATTCACATCTCTTTCTTTACCTGGGGTTCTAGTATCTATGAGGGGAGATGGTTCTGCACAATTGGATGAATAAAAACGTCTTAAATAAAAGCCAATCTTTCGGCCACATGACCTTCATCAGGCCAAACGCTTCACAATGAAACAAGTCCATAATATCAACATGTAATTAGCAATATGCAGTACTATTATGGATTACACATGTGACATGTTGTGTTGCCTAACGGGGAGATGTGGTTCAGCAAACTGTTTGTACAGGCTCATGCTTATTAATGCTATTCTATGTCTTCTTGATTGGCAGAATGTTTTGTCTGTATAAATGTTGCACATGGTTTTGGTAGGTAAACAAACAAACATACAAACAAACAAAGCCTTCCTGAATCCTATTACTGTATGTATCACTACTATGCTTTGTTAAGAAGTAAGCAGGGAGTGTTGGGCGGGAGGAGTAGACCCTAAGCATAACGGTGGGGGCGCGGGGGGCTGCAAGGGAAAGGAGGAGACACCGGCGAGCGAGCGGGAGCGAGGTAGAACGATGAATATCGATTCAACAAGCATTTACAGAAAAAGTGTACAACAGCGTATGATATTCTGTCAAATGTCATGTTTTCACAAAGACAAAGTTTCCATTCTGCAGTATCTTTTCCCTGTGGTCAATGTGTGATGCCACATGTACTGTGCTGTATTGTGCAACAACATTCTAACTTAACGCTGCTGTCAAAAACCCCTGGGAACATCCTGTTTTCTGTGTGTGTGTGTGTGTGTGTGTGTGTGTGTGTGTGTGTGTGTGTGTGTGTGTGTGTGTGTGTGTGTGTGTGTGTGTGTGTGTGTGTGTGTGTGTGTGTGTGTGTGTGTGTGTGTGTGTGTGTGTGTGTGTGTGTGTGTGTGTGTGTGTGTGTGTGTGTGTGTTTAATGCAAAAGTCTTCATAGTATGATGCCATGCAAGTATGTAACACTTCTAAAACACAGCCTCACAGCTAGTGAGAGGTATGAAGCCTGCTCTGAGGACATGGGTAAAACCATGCATCACGTGCACCCCAAAGTGTAAACTTGCTAGAGTAGGGGGGGGGGTTAAGAAAGCGTCATCCAGGGGGGGGGGGGTTAAGAAAGCGTCATCCATTAGAGCAGGCAGCTCTCATCCCCTAAATCCTGAATAGCAATTCTTTCCTTCCGGCCAACGGTTAGAGGCCTCTGCAACTAAAAACAATAGGCACAAATTCTCATTTATTACTAATTCCATTCGTGCCATCAATACTTTAAGCAGGAGGAGGTAGCCTGCTGTCCATACCAGGGACTTTAAGCTCGAAGATTTTCAGGACGGCAACGCCAGGCGGAGTAGGACTCAATCGCTGTAGCAGTCAAAATCGTTAGGCAAACAGCCATCGGCGACGGGTCTTTCAGCCCCTTTTACTGAACTCCTTGGTTCCCATGGCGACGCGTCTATGCAGCAGACGTTGTAGCCACTATGTGGAAAGGGAGCTTCTGGCGTTGTAGAGACAGCTGCGACTTAAAGTCGCTAATTATGGAGGTGGGAGGATGGTTGTTGGTACACTTATACTGTACTACAATTGCTTTTTTAGGATACTGTGACTATGTCTATGTCTATGATCTTGTTTGTGTATGTTTACTGTGTTTTTAGAGTTTTATCATCTGCTGTAACGTAAATTGCCCAGTTTGGGACACGCTAATAAACCTTGACCTTGATGTTGTCTTTATAGTCATGTGAATGTGTGAGCCTAGTAGGGATGGCCAAATGGAGATTTTTTCTTAACCGATAACCGAAAGGCCTTATCAGTTAATTAACCGTTAACCGTTAAGGAAATGTCTTCAAAAATGCGCTATTTTAGCGATTTAAAAAAGGAAAATACACCCGTTTTTCCCCATAATAAAGTGCCATATTTACACATTACAAACAATAAAACTAGGAGAAACAAGAATACAAATGTTTTCTAAAAGAAATGTGTTTTTGCAAAGAAACGGTGGCATTGAAATGATCAGTCTGTAATGTGATGGCTTTCGCCAAGCACGTGCGCACATACAGCAAAGGGGGCTGGAGCCCTTAACTTTTATCAACAGAATTGTCCACCAAAAGGCCATTCAGCCCATGCCTCTCTAACATTCTGTGCACTCCCTGGCTATCGCCTAACTAAACAGCCGCAGCGAGATGCTCGTATGTAGAACAATAACTTTCAATCGTAGACCTATAACTTTTGGAATGGTTGAATCGGCTAAACGTGATGTCCATTTCATTAATTTTCTTCTCTCTCGACCGTGTTTTGTGTGTGCTGATGCAGCGATCATTGAATTTGCGAGTCTGAGCTCAGCTTTGTTATTTTCCGCATATCCTACTCTGTAACCAAGACGACTTTAGCGTTCCTCACATCATCAACGTGTAACATTAGAAAGTTGTGTTTTAAGCTCTTCTTAAACGGGATTCAATGTGACGGGGTCTGTTTTGTAAAATCCAATCGACGACGGAGCATTTGTTGAATAAGTCAGCGTGTACGACTCGCGTCGCAGACTCGCAGTTGCGTGAATGCTCGATGTTACACAGACATTGGTGTCCCAGAAATGTGTGACCACAGCGCGTAGTTGCATGGTTGATGACTTGATGTTGCGTAGATATTGGTGTACGGGGCTTTTGGTGTGACACATGGGTTGATTTCCTTTTTCTTTTCTTTTTTATCGGTCAAAATTGACCGTTAGTGCTTACCGGTAACCAATTTCTTATCGGTTTAACGGTAACGGTTAGCCGTTGGCCATCCCTAGAGCCTAGTATACTCTACGTCACTTTTATCACATTCTAGTTTTGTAGATTTTCTCTCTGAAATGGTGCATCTCCCACGTTACTGGAAGTTTGTTTATCATTGACCACATTAACTAACCATGATGTTCACTGTTATTATTTGTAACATAACATCATAAATTGATTGCTAGATATTATAAACAATATATCATATCATGACACTTTCATTTAATATTTTACTTATTCTTATTGTCCATCCATCCTGTAGAATCCTAAGTGTTAATGTGACTCTGGAAGTGTAAACACGTAACCTAATGGACCCTTATGGGTTCTTTATACACTCCCAGACTTTTCTTTTTTTTAGATCTTTACTCTACCCCCCGTTTCTTTCCTTTGTGGGGTGAAAATGCAGTCTAATTCGTCTTCTGAATATACAGCATTTTACTTAAATGACAGTGCTGTGTTCTAGCTGTAACGCACGTATAAGGCGTCTGCTGTCGGAAATACAAATATGAATATCGTCTGCCCTCGTGAACCTTTCAAAGTAGCTTATTTGATAGGCATTACGCACTGGCGTCTTCCCTGGCCACACGAATAGCCACGGATCATAGATTATAGTATGCCCTCAAAAAAAGTATAGAACACACCACTGTTAAATGGTATACATCTACTGTGCTGGGAAAAGTACTCAAATGTTTTACTTAAGTAAAAGTATCAATACTGCAATGTAGAAATGCTCTGCTACAAGTTCAAGTCCAGAATTCAAAATGCACAGTAGGCCTACTTGAGTAAAAGTACAACAGTCAGTGTGCTGTGCAACGTTAAGTTTACTTATGAGTTATGACATGACACCACATCAAAATTAAATATTCTATTACTGATATAGTTCTTCAATCAGGATATTACAAACAATGTAAACAGAGATAAGAGGCCTCTGTCCGACAGCAACAATATTCTACATTGAAACACAAAATGAACACAATGTCTATTCTGACTTCATAAGTAGCTTCGTAACATTGCAGGCCATTTTGGAGAAAGAATGTAGTACATAAACTCTGTTAGTTAAAGTCAGAGCTGCATCCCTGAATTGGTCTGGAAAAACCCCTTTGCTAATTTTAGTTCCCTGCCTGCTAGATGTGTTGTGACATTATTTGTGTGTGTTAGGAGACACAATGCATGACTTAAAATATTGCTGACTAACAGTCATATCCTTCCTGTACGGTACACGGCATACCCTTCTTTCACTTCCTTTATTCTGGGCCTGCAGGAGTCTTGTGTCACGCTTTGCATTTTTTCAGAGTTTCTAAGTAACCTTCACTATCACTGTGCAATTTCTAGACTATTAGGCCCACATTTCCCATTTGTGTTTTGTGTTATTCCATTTGGCTGTTTTAACAACTTTTTGTTGTCACAATGTTATGCCTTTGGCTCAGACAACCTAAAATATTGTGTCTCTTTAAAGGCAACATAAAATCTGTCTAGAAATGTTTGTATTTTGTCACGGACCCCCATCTGAAAAGGTTTTGTGCCAGGGATCCCCAGAAGAGAAGATTATTATTAATATACTTTTAAGTTCAAGATTATTCAATATTTTCCAAACATAATACAATATTTTTTTGCATGGCACAAAGTGACACGCTGTGAGCTCGTAGATCTGCTATTTTTGAATAGCCAACATAATTACAATTATTGCAATGCTGTATTAACTGCTTTTTGCTGGGGACCCCCTGGAAACCCCCCAAAGGAAACCTGGGAGTCCCCAGACGCCACTTTGAGAACCACTGGTCTAGAAATGGTCTCTAACATTTCAAGCAGTGGGTTTTTACATGGTGGGGTTCATCACTCCTGATAAATGTAGGGGGTGGCATAGCTCAGGGGTAGAGATACCATTATTAGAGTATGAAGGGTTCTCGAAGGGTTCCCAGTTCGAATCCGGACTCCCCTGAGTTAATGTCGAAGACTCCTTGAGCAAGACTCTGAACCCCTAATTGCTCCTGGTGAGTAGGTTGGTGCCTTGCATGGTTTCCTCCACCACCTGTGTGTGTGAATGTAATGCACAATCTATGTAAAGCACCTTGGATAAAAGCGCTATATAAATGCACCATTTACCATTTAAATTAAGCACTTTGAAAATAGTCTTACTCATAACAGTAAAATACACATTCCCATTTCCTCCTGTACCCCCTGCAGTACATGGGTACACGTTTTCCCATTAACCAAAAAGTCGACAAGTCGACTGAGTCGACTTCATTACACAAGTCGACTCCCACCAGAAAAAGTAAAAAAAAAAAAAAAAAAAAATCCTATAGTATTTTTTTCTATCATTATTTTTGCTCCATGTGTGCATCTGTACAGCATTCAAACAGTAGTATTGCTTATTGTCAAGGACAGAATGATCCAATATTACAGTGCTCATTACATTTGGTATAACAT
Source organism: Nannobrachium achirus (assembly GCF_963921795.1). Classification (NCBI taxonomy): domain Eukaryota; kingdom Metazoa; phylum Chordata; class Actinopteri; order Myctophiformes; family Myctophidae; genus Nannobrachium; species Nannobrachium achirus. The sequence continues at coordinate 46,052 of NW_027664879.1, forward strand.
GGTTCTATTGTGAAAATGGCAGATCTACATGCTCACAACGCCTTGCGACGGCTATTTTCACAATTTCTGCCTCTTTGACAATTTGGACAATGTTTAATTTGTCATTTTAGAGGTATTAAAAAGTCCTCAAATTGGCACTTTAGAAATGTGAAGATACCCACTTAAAATGTATAAAATAATTGGGTGGTCATGTGGGATGTGACGTCATCAAACGACAAAGTCGACTTCAACTCAACTTTTTACTGAGTCGAGTCGACTTGCAAAAATCACAAGTCGTTAATGCCCTAGTACATGTACCCCCATTTGAGAAACACTGACCTAGCTCACACAATGCATCACAGCCCTGATTTAAGATGACAGAACAAGAAAGGCCTGATCATATATTCACATCTTTATTTCTTTACCCGGGGTTCTAGTATCTGTGAGGGGAGATGGTTCTGCACAATTGGACGAATCAAAGTTTATTTAATGAAAGCCAAACTTTCTGCCACATGACCTTCATCAGGCAAATCAAGTCCATAATATAAACAAGCAATCAGCAATATTCAGTATGATTACATTCATAGATTACTCAAGTGACTGTGGTTCAGTAACAAGCTCATGCTTATTCAGTGCTATTCTAATGTCTTCTTGATTGGTATAATGTTTTGTCTGTATATTAGGGGTGTAACTATACTGTATATAGTAACTGCATCGAAATATCATTTTTAATTAAAGAATCGAAGTATATATATATATATATATATATATATATATATATATATATATATATATATTAAAACATCTAAAATCGAATTGTATCGTTTGATTTTGTATCGTATCGAATCGGTAGTGCAAATAATCGATTGTATCGATACTACCTACTTGTGCATTATATTTAGCATTTTTAAGAAGACATTTTTTAAATGAGGGGTTTAATTACTTTTCCTTTCCATATACACTGGTCTATCGATAAATGTGTGTAATCTCTGGGTTCATGTCAAGGTGCAGGTTTGTCCATATGTGTTCAAATACAGTACAATGTCCATGTTTTTGCTAGATAATTCTTATTTATATCCATGTTTCCCTTAAAAAACCTGCACTATCCACACCTTTCACATAGATTTAATTTCTTTGCTAAATAGTTACTATATTGATTTTAAATCATTGAATCGAATCGTATTGTATCGCCATGAATGAACCAATATCATCCATGTATCGTATCGTCAACCATGTATCGTGATATGTATCGAATCACTATTAAAATGTATAGTTACACCCCTCCTGTATATGAATGTGGTTTTGGTACAGTAGATAACAAACAAACACAAACAGATACAAACAGTGTTTCAAGCATACAATGTACAGACCAGTGTTTATCCAGCTCATGATGTGTTGCGTTGTGTTGCCGTTGTGTTGCATGCTCTCTCAACACACCATGTTATTGTTGTGGGGCGGCATAGCTCAGGGGTAGAGAAACCGTTATTAGAGCACGAAGGGTTCCCTAATGGTTCCCAGTTCGAATCCGGGCTCCCCCTGAGTTAATGTCGAAGGGTCCTTGGGCAAGACTCTGAACCCCACATTGCTCCCGGTGAGCTGGTTGGTGCCTTGCATGGTTTCCTCTGCCACCGGTGTATGAATGTGTGCGTGAATGGGTGAATGTAATGCACAATCTCTGTAAAGCGCTTTGGATAAAAGCGCTATATAAATGCACCATTTACCATTTATGTTATGGAGCATGGATGTCAATGTATCCAGGGGTCATCACCATACATTCTACAGACATACCTGAGCAGTTACCTATAGCCCTAAATGTATATAGGCCTAGTGGACATAGACCTATATAGCCCTAAATGTACAGTATATACATTTAGGGCTATAGACCTATAGTGAACTTAGACCTATAGCCCTAGATGTATACTGTAAAGGTCTGGTAGACTCCTAAATGTGCCATACACTGTAGTGTCTATGCCAATGAAACCTTGACATGTATCAAACATTTAACACTGACATGGACAAATCTGGCCAGGGACACATTTGTCTATCCATTTCTCTCTCTTATCTCAAACCAGAAACACAGGAGTTGTTGCTCTCAGCTCAGTGTAGCCTATAGCAAAGGTCACATCAGGACATTAACCTCATGTCATATGTTATATCATTATGTTTAGAGAGTTTGAGAAACACTGATAGCCTCCACAATGTATTGTGTGTTTTCACACCTTCTTTGCTGTTCTAAACAACAGTGTTATGTTTTGCCTTATTTCAGTCAGGATCAGATTATGGGTCAATGGGGCCAGACAGTGTCCAGGGGTTCTTGACTAGCAGGGAGTCGAACCCTGGGTTGTAAGACTCATCAACATGTTACTGTGCATGTTCATAGGATAACACTGGGGAGGAACTCAATGGGGAGAAAAAGGGGTAAAAAGAAAAAAAAGAAAGAAAGGATGAAGCTCAAATAATGCCCCATAACGTATGAAAGGACCCTCATATTAGAGTTCTCAAAGGGCCTAACTATTAAGGCCCGGCCCTACCCGGCCCGACCAGTTAGCATACATTTTAGGCCCTACCCTGCCCTAAATGTCAGGTCGGGTTCGGGTATGGTCGGGTTCTCATTACCATACCCTGGTAGAGTAATAGTAATAAAAAAAAAAAAATAAATAAAAAAAAAACGTTTTTCATTGAGCCCGAGGCTCTACCCGGCCCAACTAATTAGCATAAATGTTAGGCCCTACCCTACCCTAAATGTCCCTACCCTACGGCAGGGGTGTCCAAAGTGCGGTCCGGGGGCCAAATGTGTCCCAAGGATACATTTTATATGGCCTGCAGCTTCATTCCTAAATTGTATTATAAACGGCCTGCTAGCACCGTCAAACAAGAATATTTTCCCAGAGTATAATTTGCCAGGATTCCTTGTTCTCTGTTGTCTCATTCAGAACGGGTCAAAGAAAGGCTATTCTTTTGTATTTTTTACCTTCAATGTCTGGTTCCAGGCTGAGTTATTTGTGTTTTGTCCAGAGCACACATCTGACAAAAAGACTGTTGATATTAAATATTAAAGGACAACTCCGCCCTAAATCACTTCTAGGCTAATTTTCCTACTTATATTGATCCGAAATTACTGTCCATGGGGTCTATTAGGCACAAATGCTCCTATTGTCCAGTTTCCCCAGCAGAACCCAGCAGCTCTCATAGCATAGAGTGGAGCCTATTAAGCCTATCACTTTTACACTATTTGTTGTGGTCAAAAGTGATTTTATTTTTGGAGCTGTGTGCAGCTCCCTATACGTGGCTGTGTGGGTCTGTGTGTCTGTGTGTCTGTGTGTCCGTCCGTGTGTATGTAGCCTGAACTTCGGCGCGTAACTAGTGCCGCACCATTTACGCCACTCGCGCAATATATACATCAAAATGTGCGGCTCGGCCGGGAATGGTGTTCTATTACCTTTCGTTCCGATCCGCCTTACCATGCCGACGTAATCGGCAAAAAACGACGCTTAATTGTCCCCATTGACTTATAATGGGACAATGCAAGAAATCACTTTCAAGTATTTTTCTCTCGTAAACCATAGGAGCTACAGTTTCAAACCTCGGAGAGGAGATTCATAATGATTTTAAGAATGAATCGAAAAATAATTACATCACTCTGCCTCATGGTGGCGCTATAACGGCCCACTTTACGTTTTGCCCCGTAACTCTTGAACCGTAGATCGGAAAATTAAACTTATTTTTTCCCTGGATTCCTTGGGTCAAGACGCATCTCCCCATATAGGCCACGCCCATTTGCGCCAGGATAGATTTTCCGCCATCTTGAATTTTCTCCAAAACACACTTTTTGCTCCTTTTCCTACATATTTTCTTCAAATGTCACAAAAATCGGTACACATGATCCACACACACACACACACACACACACACACACACACACACACACACACACACACACACACACACACACAGCTCCACTTCACACGGGTGTGATTTTTCATGAATGTGTTACTAGTTGTCATTACAAACACATCCATGCCATCGTTGTCCCACAAAAGCCACCACACTCTGCGAAACAGATGTTATGCTTTTATGTGTTTTACCAAGTCCCGGAAAAGATGCCCTGTGATTGGCCAGTACAGTCACTTTGATTGGCAGTTGTGCCGAATGCTCACCCAAAAACATGATTTATGAGACTGTGGTGGCTTGTGTGGAGCAAACAAGGCATGGATGTGTTTGTAATGACTACTAGTAACACATTCATGAAAAAAGAAATCACTTTTGACCACACCAAATAGTGTAAAAGCGATAGGCTTATATGCTCCACTCTATGCTATGCGAGCTTCTGGGTTCTGCTGGGCAAACTGGACAACAGGAGCATTTCTGCCTAATAGACCCCATGGACAGTCTTTATGGATCAATATAAGTAGGAAAATGAGCCTAGAAGTGATTTAGGGCGGAGTTGTCCTTTAAGGATGATAGTTAAATAGAATTGTTTAAATGTGGTGCATGTACAGTATCTGACTTATTATGGTCCGACCAAAAGTAATATTTTTACTTCTACTCCATCCATCTTGGATCCAAATATTGTATACTTTTACTCCACCACATTTATTTGAAAACTATAGTTACTAGATTGATTATTATTTACAACATGTACATTAACCACTTCAGCCCTATATACATTTCGGCCTTATGAAAATAGCCGATCTACAAGCATGCAACACATTTTGAGCTTGTAGATCTGCTATTTTATAATATTTTAATATTTTCTAATATTGTTATAAATATGAAAACTTGTGAAATGGGACATTTTGCACAATTAGTACTCTCTACTTAAGAACGTTTTGATACTAATACTTTTGCACTTTTACTCAAGTACTGTAGATTTTGAATTCCGAAAAAAATAAAAGTTTGAGTACTTTTTCCACCACAGCGTGTGCATTGATTCAAGGGTTTGAGGTGCTGAATATATGGTCACCGTATCGTAAGGGCCCTTTGATGAGTATAGATGAGTATAGATGACAATGATGAATTGTCATGTTGGCTACATTGAATTATTTTTTTACGGCTGTAGTACAGTACTAGTGACTATAAGCTATACTGCAGAGAGAGAGGCAGAGAGAGAGAAAGAGTGTGCGTGCGTGTGTGTGTTTCCTGTTCTCTCTTGTATCGCCCATACCACCCTGCTGCTCCCCTTTTACAGCTGCACTGATTGAGTGAACGGGAGGCATACGTAATTTTTTTAACGCTTTAGAAAACTGAACCAAAATAAAAGGTTTATAACAATATATGACTATTGATTGAATTACTTCCAGAAAACCCTGGACTGTATGGCTACCAAAACAAATGTTTTACATATAATTTCACACTTTTTATTAGTAGCCTAGTAGTAGTTGCCGTAGACAACAACGGTAATCGTAACCTCCAGGGAGGAGATGGCGGGTCGCTTTGTCTCATATTTTTACTTCCAAGTCACTCTGTGGACTCTAAAGTCATGGATGGTGATTTATCTCTACATGTTATGGATCAACTGTTACAGCGCTTCTGTCACAGGTTGGTAAAGTAACCTTTAATTGAATTAGCTCCTTTCGGACTAGGAGAGGTTCCGAAAGGAGCTACCTTTTACAGCGCATCTGTCACTGGCATAACTTTGGTTCAACTGTATTGATATACACAAAGACGTATAAATATCTGGGCCTAACCTTAGATGAGCATATGAATGAACTTAAAGGTAGGTTTTCAAGTCTTAAAGGATTCAGCTGGTAGAGCTTTTGGGTCTGTTCTGAATTAGGTGAAAGCCTGTAAAGATTTAGGATATCATACACACACACACACACACACACACACACACACACACACACACACACACACACACACACACACACACACACACACACACACACACACACACAATTATATCAATCTTGTGTTTGTCCTGTCTCAGATTATGCTTCTGGTGTATATGAAAATGAAAATTCAAACTAAATTAAAAATAGAGCCATACGATCATTTCTTGGAGTCCATAAGCTTACGCCAGTTTTGGCTATTAGTGGAGATATGGGATGGATGCCTGTAAATATAGGACATAAAGGTGAGATGATGAGACTGTGGAATAGACTTGTTAAAATGCCTGACGACAGATTAACTAAAAAGATTTTTAACTGGGATATTTCAAATGGCTATCCCTGGGCCAACGAATATTTTATTTTTTTATGAATAATTCTTCATTCATTATTATTTAAATAGATTATATAGTAATATTCATGAATTGCAGAATTCTATGTTCCATAAATATAAAGAGAGTTGGTCTGTTGACTTATGGAGTAAACCAAAACTTAGAACATATCATCTTATTAAGAAGGATTATGGTCCTGAACCATATCTAAGAGTCAAAGGTTGTTTTGTGCCCAATTACATTCAGGGACCTTAGCATTGGCTTTGGAGACAGGTAGATTCATTGGGACTTCTGAGGAGGACAGAGTTTGTTTGTTGTGTGATTTGGAGGAAATTGAAAATGAGGTTCATTTCTTGTTTTATTGTCCATCCATTACATGATGAATTAAGACATAAATTATTTGGTAAAATGTATTTATTGTATTTAATGTATTTATGTATCTATTTGTGTTAACTTTTTTTGGTTGGACAATTATGAAAGACTTGAATTACTTTTTAGTAAAGGTATTTTCTTTTTGGCAGATTATGTGTGTAAGGCTTGGGAAAAAAGACAAAGTGTTTTGTATGTTTGTTTGTTTTTGTTTGTTTGTTTTACCTGTATACCTGTATGGTACTGATGAAATGATTTATATGTATGTGTCCTGTAAAGTCCATGTGGGCTGGGCACCTCTTTGGTGCACGACACGAAAATATATAAAGAAAAAAATTCAAGTCAAGACTTACGCATTACTAAAATTTGGTTGCCCTGCGTTAACTTCACAATAGGGAAACATGTATGAGAGGCCAATATAATTTGTGATTCAATCCGTATGCAGGGCAGTGCGTACTGCAGGTATGCGCTCGCCCTGTGCACGCGTATCAATGACTTGTGTACATGCCAGTGGAGAGAGACGGACAAAAGACGATACAAGCTTTACTTCCTTACCAGGGAGGTGCTGGGCCCCTGATTCAGCCCGGGAAAAAAGAGTTGGAGAGGCCCTCATTGCGCGCCATAGAGAGAGATCTCTCTCTATAGCGCTGCTGCTACTCAAAGATTTGTGACAAAGTGACAAGCCAGTGGGCCAATTACATGAGTTATATTTCGTCGTTGTCGGGTGGAAACTTTGTATGTCCTAAACCGTTTGTTTTGTACTTATCATTTAAAAAATGATTTAAACTAGTGAAAACAGCCGATCTATAAGCACACAACGCCATGCGGTGCGAGGCGTTGTGTGCTTGTAGATCTGCGGTTTTCACTACTTTTGTGCGACAGCCTTGTATGATGAAGCAGGGCTTTGCTTTGCGGAAAAAATCGACACATTTGAAACAAATTTTGTCCTAATGGCCGGCCTGGCCTGCCCCGGAATGAACTGGCCGTTCGGGAGTTGTCCCGCTTTTCCCAATGGCCAGCACATCCCTGTTCCTTACTAGCAACCAGGGCAGGAATTTCAGGGAGGCCATGAAGGCCATGGCCGTCGTTGCCCCTCAGTTTGGCCTTGTGCCCCTCAAACCAATGGCATGACCTGAGGCCACAGTGGTCGTACTCCAGCTACCTGTACCCCTATCCCTATAAACTTCTTTGCCTTTTTTTATATTTTGGAAATCATTTTAAAATACTTCAAATAGCCGATCTACATTGGCAGGGGTCATCAACATGTCTGTACACGGACAAACGTGTCTGTGGCACGGACATGGACAAGTCTGTGGCACATTTAGTATTTTGGTTATCATGTGTACATAATCTATCCTAAATATTCAATAATAATAATAATAATAATAATAAAGCATTTGTTTGAATTATTTTGGGGACTGGTAAAGTGTCAGGATGATTAATAAGTTGTGTTGTGTCACAAGACAAGACAGACAGAGAAGTAATGTTTGCTAATACTTGCCTGGTATACCTTACATCACACCACTTACGTCTTTCTCACGCACTCTTTCTCATGAGTTTGGCAAAAGACAAAAACAATATTTGTTGATGGGTCAATGAATTGCAAAAACTATGCCGTGATAGTGAAGAAAGGGAACTTGGAAAGACTCTTTCTGACCAACCACAAATCATTTGACTGCTAGAAGGAAGTGAAGCCTTACGTATTTGTGTACCATACTGTACATGGTGGAACTGGATGGAGCTCTGTCAAGTATTTGTCTCATCAGCAAGATGGTGAAGGAAGAGAACTTGCGGACAAACCACACATCATTTGACGAGACATTTCCAGCAGACAGAGAACTGAGAAAAAGAAATAAACTAAGGAACTGAAATTTCAACCATTTAGCCAAAAATGATACAGTATATATGTTCTTTTGTAAAATTATTGGACAGTTATTTTTTATGTCCGTGACAAAAATAAAATATTTATCAAAATGTCCATCACAAGCTGACATGTTGATGAACCCTGTACCGGTACATCGACATTGTGAGATCAGCTATTTGAAATATTCAAAAATGTTTTTCAAATGGTAAAAAAAAGGAAAGAAAGGTTTAGTGATATTGAACTAAACTAAACTGATATACCGGTATACATTTTTTAAGACCTCATCTTTAAACCAATGCAGTAAGTTTAACCCTTAAATTCAATTCAATTCAATTCATTATTTCAATGGACTAAAATCTTGTTTTATTTGATGGCCTTCCTGCCCTAGCATTTGGCCTTTGTGCCCTCAAAAAATGGACAACACCAAAGGCAAAGTGGCCTTGCCCCTAAAAAGACGAAATTCTAGGCCTGCTAGCAACAGTTCGTTTTCATTGGATTCGGGAGCTATGACGTCATTTTATGCGACTACACATTATTTTAAGAACAGTTTACACATCACTAGTTACGTTATGCCTTAAGCAGTCATGGTGCAGTGCAACACCCGTTAGTAACTTAGTTACAAACTAACTAGTAGTTACTAAGCCTCTACTAAGGACTTTACTCCCTAACTTAAGCCAGAATTTACGTTCTGGTGGTGCAACTGGCCCCTGGTGTGGTTAAAAACTCTTCCTCCTAGTAGTTTTCTTTTTTTTTGGGGGGGGGGGGGGGGGGGGGTCATGGCACCGTCTGATTACAGAATGACTCCAGTGTGCATCATCAACTAACTCAGTGTTTCATGTGGTTTTGTTTTAAGGACAACATCAGGTGATCGGGTCTTCTCAGGACATCCTGGTCAAAGTGGGGGATGAGGTGATCCTTCCATGTCGTGTTGAACCACCAGTCGACATGGGGACGAAGACAGTGGAGTGGTCCAGACCTGACCTGAAGCCCAACCTCATTCATCTCCTCCTAGATGGACATTTCAACCATGACCAAGACCTGAACCCGCTGTACAAAGATAGGACGTCTCTGTTTCCTTATCAACTTCATAATGGTAACATGTCACTGAAACTGTCCAGGGTGAGGCTCTCAGACAAGGGGACCTACAAGTGTTCTGCTCCACAACTGAACAGTTTCACTTTGATCCAGCTCCTTGTTGGTAGGTTTTATTGTCCTAGTGATGCTGAGACAAAAGAGTAACACTTCAACACAACATTTCACATCAAAGACCAACCCTGCACAGTATAGAGCAAGGACACAACCATTAATAAACCCCTCCCCCTCACACAACACTGTAACCTGTGTGGTGTTGTCAGGACCTAAACATTGGTAACTTCCTACCTGCCTGTTAAGAAAACCCTTAAATACCTGTATCACTCATATAGCATCACTTTATATTCCTCTATGGGCTATTTTAGTTAGTCCATATTATAAAATGAAACAACTTGTATGTTGTTATTATTGCATATATATAATAGACTACAGCAGCATTGTACAGTAAAGTACAACTTTACTCTTTCCATCCATGTAGATAAACTTCATTTTGCGACGCTGTCTTACCACCTGGGGAAAAAACCCAGCAGCCTCTACTGCCCTGGCATATTGTTAGAATTATTTAAATCAAGTAGCCTATATAGCTTCACTAGCTAGTGTGTCTTTGAGTAGCTCAGAACCAGTTTCATTGGAACGAACAGGGATACTAGTAACTCTGAAGTTCTCTCACCAGGTTCAAATGTTTTTCTTTTTCATCACAGACAATTTTGTCCATTCGCCTGACCCCACCACAGCTCCAGAAAGGAGCCGTTGGTTACAGAGATAATCTGCTTATTTCTATCGCTCGAAAATAAAACAAATTCTGTAAATATCTGTCGTACGTAATGCCAGTAGTTGCTACACAGTGTCAATTCCCACTGGGCGCCGCCATTATTGTGTACAAGCCGACACCAACACCCAGAAGTCTTGTGAGACAATTTCAAACGTGAGTTCAAAGTTAACAGCTTGCCTTGTACACAATTAGCCCTATTCACGGCCTGCCCACTCAGCAAATTTCTCAGCAACTTCCTGGTGCTGACGTCAGTTTAGAAGGGAAACTATAACAGAAATAGCAGGACTTAAAGCCAACAAATCATTATTTCGAACGGTAAAGTAAATTATAATGCTTTGTGCCTTTTACTATCTTGTGTTCTTGATCATGCTAGCCGTATTTTATACTTTACTATTAGGAAATTGCATTAAATTTGCGATTTCTGTGTTAACTCTATAGGCTTTTAGCAGGGTTTTACCCTTCAAAACGTGACTTCAGCACCATGGGGATGCTGAGTGGGCGGGCCGTGAATAGGGCTAATAACAGTGGCGGTCAGTGGGCATTGATTTATATATATATATTTTTTGAGCAGATTATCTCTGTAACCAACCGCTCCTTTCTGGAGCTTTTGTTCAGGTCGGGCGAATGGACAAGGTTGTCTGTTATGAAAAAGAAAAAGAAAAAAACACCTGGACCACTTTTTGGGGAGAAAACAACACCTTTAGGGCACGGTCAGACCAAAGTATGGCTGGCGGCTGATAAACTATTTTTGTGCTCAGCCCGCAAATTCTCCCTATAACCAACAACGCACCTGTCACTCACTTTCAGGACCCACTCTGTTCTGTAAGCAGTGTGTGTGTGTGTGTGTGTGTGTGTGTGTGTGTGTGTGTGTGTGTGTGTGTGTGTGTGTGTGTGTGTGTGTGTGTGTGTGTGTGTGTGTGTGTGTGTGTGTTTGTTCACTGCAAGTCTGTAACTCATCTCTTGTCTTGGCTTGCATCGCCCTCTAGTGACTTCTTTTGTCACTGTGTGTATGAAACCCTTGGGTGACAATCCAAAATTGAAGTTGTTTTGAGTGCAGTTTGACATTAGCTCCCCACTTCTCTGTAAAAGAAAGAAAAGAGAGAGAGATGCCGCCGATAATCGGCAATGGATCGTATAGGCTCGATATGGGTGTATTTTTTTAGTTTCCTTTGGAAACTCTGATCTCATAAAATACACCCATATCGATGAATTTACCTCTTGATTGGAAACTTTCCAATCAAGAGGTAAATTCACCGATCCGATCAATTACTTATTATACAATATACTGTACAGAAAAACAATCTTAAGGGCCTATTAGGCCTGTTGTTGATTCTGCTTTTAAATAAAAATGCTATTACCCAAGTAAGCTGAAATGTTATTGAATATAATTGAAAGAGAGTCACATGGTTTGTTTTTTTGCCTTGAAAATAATGAAGGGCAGACAATATTGCCACTGTGTGTGTGTGTGTGTGTGTGTGTTTTTTTTTTTTTTTTTTTTTTTATATATTTTTTAAATAAATAATAATATTGCCCCACTTGATCGGATCAGTGATTGGTATCGGGTGATCAAACTTAGGTGATCGGTGATCGGTTCCAAAAACCCTGATCGACCCATCTCTAGCGCGTATACGTGTGTGCCTGTATAACCTCGTACTCCTAGTGAGCAAATAGAATGTAGCTGCAGGAGGAGGCAGTTTACGAGCAGTACGAGGCTGTGCCTGTGGTTCACATTCAAATATAAATATTATAACTATATACACTGTAGAGATTGTGGTTTTATTTATTGTCTCCACCAGGCCGAAGGCATGAGGGGACTATGTTTTGCACCCTGTCCGTCCGTCCGTCCGTCCGTCCGTCCGTCCGTCCGTACGTCCGTACGTACGTACATACATACGTACGTACATACGTACGTACGTCCGCGTGTCTGTCTGTCCGTGCGTCCGTGCGTCTGTTACCAGCTAATCTGGGCACCGTTGGCCCGGTCTCTGCCAAACTGTGCACACACACTCCCTGCTAATTCAGAACCTCTGCCCCACATTTTTCATATGGGGTCGATTTTTGCTAAATTAAGTTTTGGACAGTACTCCATCTCTATTCCTCATATCTCTACAGTCATGTGATCGACATGGATCTGTCCATATTCCATCCTGCACATTCTCACTAGATCAAGCAACAAATGTCACCCTTTTCACATTGGCCTGTTACTAGCGCCACCAGCAGGTCGACTTTTGCCAAACGCATTTTTGGAGAAAAAAAAATCCTGCATTCAGCGTCAGATCGCCGTTAAAAGCAGAAGAAAACATGGCACCCTTTACACAATGGCCTATATAGTGCCACCAGCAGGCCACAATAACATACAGTACCTGACCTGGCGGTGCTCGGAAGAGCACTGCTTCTATTTTTTTTTTTTTTTTGCTTTAGTCTGATGCTTATTTCATTCTACTTTATGTTTTTAATGATTGATTCAACTATAACTTGACTGGAATTTTTTTCTCCACACAGACCCACAAGATGTGATCTACAGACCATTGGGAGGAGTCCTTGAATTACTTCCAGATACCAGCTCTGTTACTGAACCCATCACTGGCATCCTGTGGAAACATGGCCCCAATAAGGTAGCAGAATGGGATGAGGTCCTCGGTCCTGATGTGGATTACTACCTTACATATATAAACCGTACAGAGTTGAATAAAGATACTGGAAGGTTGGTCGTCAACAACATTACCAGAGAAGACAGTGGAGTATATTCTGTGTTGGTAAACGGTCGACTGCAGCGCAAGACTTACAAGGTTAACGTGATCAGTAAGTATGAATTGTGTCCTGTGAAGGATGAATGTTTTGGCTTGTGTTTTAAAATGCACATAAATATTTTATTTGAATGGTTGTGAGTTAATCGAAGGATCATGTTTAGTCTTTAGTCTCTTACTTCTTACTGTGATGCAGAACATAATCAGTGCTGTGTCAGTTCAACTATTTCACCTTAAATAGTAAAACCTTTTTTGTGTCAATTTTACTCTGTAGGTACTGTAACCAGCTCACTCTGTAGTCTTTTCTTCTTCTTATACTATGTTTCCGTAAAACCAAAGTGCAGTAACTACTGTACATTTCCCAAAGGTCAAATTAACCTTCATGATTTTGGGGCATAAGCAATTACCTCAAGATCAGATATACAATTAATGTAATATCACTTATATGCCGATATCTTATTTGGCTGACCAGTTGAAACATTTTAAACCCTTTTATCAGTTACCTCACCAGCAATTCTGAGCTGTGTTCATTCATTGTTTTTTTGTTGTTGTTTTTTTAACAGAGAACCCAAAACCACAAGTGGCTATCGTGGGTACTTGTACATCTAGCTCTACCAGCTGCACACTGGAATGTGTAGGGAAGAGCAGAGATCCAGTTCCGGTCACCTATCGCTGGAAGAAAGATGAAGGAGAATGGATGGTGTCTGACTCTGGACCCAACTCTGCACAGCTGAACATCACCAACGATGAGGAAGGGAAGAAGGTCAAAGAGTTCTTTTGTGAAAAGAAGACCCCAGTCAGTGTGGAGCAGAGTCATGCCATTACAAATCCGTTTTATAAAAGTATGTTGTTTACTCCACAATGTGTAGAAATGGATCCACTGTGTTACAGGGACAACACTGATATTTTAACTATTATTATTACTAATACAGAATTCAGAGTTCAAATATGGATATACAAGGTTACTGCCTGACAGCAAGAATATATAATATATAAATATATAAGATTAATTATACGAGAACTAAGTGTTGAGGCATTACATTTATGGTTCTATTGTGAAAATAGCATTTAGATTCGCTATTTGACATTTTAGAGGTATTAAAAAGTCCTTAAATTGTCACTTTAGAAATGTAAAATGGTAAATGCTTCTAATCCAAAGCGCTTTACATAGATTGTGCATTACATTCACCCATTCACACACACATTCATACACCGGTGGCGGAGGAAGCCATGCAAGGCACCAACCTACTCACCGGGAGCAATTTGGGGTTCAGAGTCTTGCCCAAGGACCCTTCGACATTAACTCAGGGGGAGCCCGGATTCGAACTGGGAACCCTTCGGGATTTATACCCTTTGTGCTCTAATACCAGTTTCTCTACCCCTGAGCTATGCCGCCCTATGTAGCAGGGAATTGTGTAGCTACCCTCTATACACTTAAACTTTATGTTGGTTTGTTTACTGTTGAGTGAGAAAACAATGTTGCACATTATTAATGACATCTCCCCCACTATTTAAACAAATGGCATTGTCAACAAAATGTAAAATATGTATTTATTATTCTTGAATTAAAAGCAAATTCAACTCAGTAATGTAATTGTTTATTTTGTCTCCTAAGAACCTGAACCTGAACCTGTGAAAGAGACACCTGTGACACCTGTGGGAGGGATTGTTGGAGGCATTGTTGCTGTAATCCTTGCAGTGGGTTTGATGCTGGCTGTGAAATATCGTGGTAAGTTTCTCTACTGATTACAACATTACACATAAAATACAACATGCTTACAAAGTTACTACTCAGCTGCTGCATGCAGTGTCAAATATGTTTGTGTGTGTGTGTGTGTGTGTGTGTGTGTGTGTGTGTGTGTGTGTGTGTGTGTGTGTGTGTGTGTGTGTGTAAACATGCACGTGAAACTTAATATCACTGTTTGAATTCCATCTCAGATCGTATAAAGAAGAGGTTTTCTTCACGTGGGTCTGAGCGTGTGCCTGTGGATGATCCTGAAGAAGGTGAGTGAGAGAACTTTATTTGTGTAGTTGGTGATGTGACTTGGTCTGGAGTTGAACCTCCAACTAATGTATAATAATAATTATTATATAATAGAAAAAAAGCATTTTGCACATCTATTGAATTGTAAAGGTGAGTAGGAGTTATGAACTTGAAAAGAGAGAAAAAAAAATACAAAAAACAAGGGGAGTCCCATACACTGTCTTCACTTACAGCGGTTCATTCAACCTAGATTTTACCATTTACTGCATTGCAACAAATGGAATACAGTTAAACTTGCCGTTAATGGCTCCGCTCTTGGGATCCACCCTAAATTTGACCTTAGCATCATGCTAGCAAAATCAGGCAACACTAAGCAACCCCCCCCCCCCCCCCCCCCATAGGTAGAGCAGGCCTACGCAATACATTGACAGTTTTAATTTTATCAGCACACAAAAAATATAGTATTTGAGCCCATATGCCAGCCTCTGGTCAATAGATGGAGGCTGGGGTGGAGGAGGCTGCTAGAGCAGCAGCAGGAATGTGGCAAGCAGCAACAGAAGCAGAGATCAGTAAATGGAGAAGCCATATTTAAAGGAGCTCTGATTGGAGTGTAGATAGTGGCTGCTTTGGCAATGACCAGCATACAGTAGCTGTGATTGGACAGTAGGCTGATTATAAACAATCAGCAGACTGACAGGCAGCCTATTACAGCCGAGGCGTGTATGACTTCTGTGCCCTGCATGAACTAACACTATGCTTCATAATAAAGATTTTGAACAGCCACAGCAAAACATCTAAAATGACACAGATATTCCCCTGGTTTTAATGGGTTACAAAACCTACAAAACCTACAAAACCTTTACCACCACAGCCCGTTCACTGGTCGAAAGACTGGTCGCCCCATCTGGGCGGTATGGTGAAGAATTTGTTAAAAAATTCTACAAAAAACTGGGCGTCAAAAAAGACAGCTTTAAACTTTCCACAGTGACAACTGATGAAGTGTTTAAAAAATTGAGCGCCCTACCTCAGCACAAGGCCACTGGCCTTGATAAAATCCCAGCTAGATTTCTCAGAGATTCAGCCGCCACCATTGCTCCAATCATTACCCACATAATTAACCTTTCCATCGAACAGGGTCATGTCCCCCAGGACTTCAAACTAGCAAAAGTAACCCCCCTGCACAAAAAAGGTAGCAAACTAGACCCTGGAAACTACCGCCCCGTTTCCATTCTTAGCTCCATATCCAAAGTCATGGAGAAAATAGTCTACGAACAGATTGCAAGATATCTCGATGAGAATAATCTGATTTACGAGTTCCAATCTGGATTCAGAAAATCCCATTCCACTGACACATGCCTTCTCTATTTGACTGACCAAATCAAACGCGAAGCGGATCAGGACAAATATAGTGGCATGGTCATGATGGACCTCCAGAAGGCATTTGACACCGTGGATCATGCTATTCTGATTGAGAAACTAAAAGCCATCGGTCTTGACAGCGCAGCAGTGAGCTGGATGCAATCTTACCTGGTGGGGAGGGAACAGGTGGTGGAGATTAACGGAACCCTGTCCCCCCCCCTCCCAGTAAGCTGTGGTGTTCCTCAAGGTAGCATACTGGGACCTCTGTTGTTCCTAATATACGTGAACGACATGGCATCTGCTTGCGACTGCAACCTGTTCCTGTTCGCGGATGACTCGGCTCTCCTAGTCTCGGGCAAGGACCACTTGCAGGTTGAAAAGACACTTAACTCTGAACTGAGTAAGATCTGCACATGGCTTAACGACAACAAATTATCAATTCACCTGGGAAAAACCGAGTCCATCCTCTTTGGATCAAATCATAACCTCAAAAAGGTAGATGACTTCACAATCAAAGTGGGTGACAAGGTCATAACACGAAAAAACGAAATCTCTTACTTAGGATGTATCCTTGAAGCTAATCTTTCCAGCGAAAAGATGACTTCAAAAGTAATACAAAAAATCAACCAACGAACTCGTTTCCTACAGAGGATCGCCCCAATGGTCAACTTTAACACACTGAAGACCATAGCTGGTGCAATAATCCAGCCCCTCTTTGACTACGGAGTCCACGTATGGTATCGTGACGCCCCACAAGCCCTTAAAACTAAACTTCAAACAGCCCAAAATAAACTAATTAGGGTCCTGCTTAACCTTCCCTATCAGACTCACCTCACCGCTACTCACCAGTTAAGAGTGGGGTGGCTCAGAGTAGATGACAGAGTACAGCAACTTGCAATGGGCCTGGTGTACAAGATACACTACACCACTATGATACCCAAGTACCTGTCAAAATACTTTATAAACGTTAAGGATGTCCATAATTACAACACCAGAGGCAGTGCCACAGATCACGTTCAACCCAGAGTCAACTCAAAGAAAGGGTCGAACTCCTTCTTCTGCTATACCACAAAAATGTGGAATGCCTTACCGAAGGCCATAAAGGAGTGTGGATCACTAGCATCCTTTAAAATTGCCCTGAAAAGCCACTTACAGGCAGCAGCCGTTCGCAACTGGTAAAAAAACCTAGCCCAACCCTACCCTCCCTGCCCCTTCCTTGTATATACTTGTATACTTGTATATTCCTTGTATATACTTACTGTTTGTTTTAGATTTACTGTATATTCCTTGTATATACTTACTGTTTGTTTAGATTTACTGTTTTCTTTTTTTCCCCTTTTTCTTTACATATCTACTGCATAGTACTGTGTTCTATTTGTCTGTCATTCAATGTTATATGAGATACTTAAATGGTTTCCTGTTGAAATAAGCTTAGTCTTTTCATGGATCTCCTTTTAGTAGACCTTGTACCAGTGAACTGTACCGTCATGAATCTGTACATTTTCCTATGCAAACTTCTAATAAAGCCTTCAATCAATCAATCAATCAATCAATCAAAAGTTAAACCAACTTTGCTGGGAAGACATTTGCTGTGTAGGACTCCCATAATAATATTTATAAAACATTATTGTCTTGTAAAAATAATAATAGTATCCATAGGGATGAGCATAACAACCATAACACATGATACTGTATGTGTTTGTTCATAATGAACCTACAATCATCAGGGATTATTGTTCTTGCTGACTGTGACAACTGGCAGAGTTGCTATAAAGTGAGAATACTTAATGTTGTAGAGCTGCGACTATCCATTATTTTCTCAGCGATTATCATTTACTTCTTTATTAATCCATTAATCAAGAAACGTTATGTATCAACAAAACGATTAACAATGTGCATTACTTTATACTTCGTAACACAATGGTGTTGTGTAAAAATAGTGAAAATAGCAGATCTACAAGCTCATAACACTAGCCCTGAATGACCATAAGAGGTCTGTAACTCTGAGAGTGCATTGGAACCATTTGTACACTCTCAGAGTTATGGGGGTCCTTGCACTTAAAACGTTTGAGCACCACTAGTACTAGTTCATAGTACATTTATGTGCCGTAGTAGTCAGTCAGTGTGTGTGTGTGTGTGTGTGTGTGTGTGTGTGTGTGTGTGTGTGTGTGTGTGTGTGTGTGTGTGTGTGTGTGTGTGTGTGTGTGTGTGTGTGTGTGTGTGCTCAGACCTCCACATAGCTGGTCAGCTATAAGGACATTTCTCCATGAGGAACAACATTTATTCTGTGTCTTTCTTTGTAAAATACACTTGTATTTCTGTTGGATGGAGAGCTCTAATTTAGCATCACCCCCAGAGATCACACCCTCAGATATCCATGGCAACTGAAATGTTTTTTGTGTACATGTTTGTATTCTAGGAATTCCCCTAACACCAGTCGTGAACATCGGTCTAGCACCTGCTATGTGTGTTTCTCTTCTGTTACAACCTGTCTATTGTTTATTATTATGTTATTATTTGAACTGATACTTAAACAGTTTCAGCAACCGTTTTCAGTTTGCTTATCTTTGATTTATTTCAAATTCACAATAAAATGGGTATTATTTTAAAGTTATACCATGGAACCTATTTTATAAAACAAATCTTAAAATGGTCCTAACTGTTAAATCGCTAAAGTTTTAGAACCCCCACTCCGTTATTTTCAGCTTCAAAAGCCTTCTCTTTATATGTTTTCTATGAGCCGTGAGGGGGGGAGAATTTCGCGGCAAAATGACGTTGTCATACTACCGGCCAATCACAGCGAGGGTTATACACTGCCGGCCAATCACAGCGCATCTTGGAGTGGGGTCACTAGGGCTGCCATATTTGTAGTCTCCCGTGTGTCTCTATACTCGGGTGCACGGTGAAGCATGGGTGAAGGAGTGTATCTCCGGAATGGCTGAACGCACAGGAACCAGACTCCCCTCAAAAGATAGATCTCGGCAAGGTGGAGGCAGACGCGGGGGTGTGAGAACCGAAAAACAGACGAAAGACGCGGACGCGACCGAGGTTTGCTATAGAGCTACTGACCACAAGTTGAGCAACTTACACAGTATAGCTTTAACAAGTACACTGTACTGCTATCCTCCATTGTGTGGAAAACAAACAATTCAGAACAGACAAACTCTTGACAACTCCTGAAACTCATGCAGGATACAGGATAAACAAATACATGTCATGATGCTGAATTGTCATGAAGTTCATGATGATGAAAGGTCTTTATGCATACACATGCCCCCTACTGGGCAACACAGGTATTGGGATGCTTCCCCACTCCCTGTCTCATCTGGAGCAATGATAGTGAATGTACAGTCATCATATTGTAGCAAATAGAACAGTGTAAACTACAGTGTTTGATTATTTCATATCATCTTCATTTATATTTTGTATTATTTGTGTGTCGACGTTTACATGATGCCATGAGTTCAAAATGTATTTTGAAAAACGGGAGGACAGCTCTCCAACATACTGCGTCTCAGTGATAGTGTAGGCTGCAGTTCTCAGTTTCCACTTTCCACCAGTGGTGAAAAAGGTACTCATATTATTTATTTGAGGTAGGTATATTCAGTGATTGTATTTCATTCAAATAAAAATACAATTGGTATATTTTCCATTCATTCTCCTCACTAGAATGTGTGCTGCTGACCATATAAGGACTTCTACCATGGCCCGTGTTACGAGCATAGCTAGATTCGATTTTCAGAGGTGGCCAGCCAGTCCTCGACAAATCAGGGTAGAGTATTTCCGTAGTTATGTTATGTTATGATGATTAGTTATGATGGTCAAAATAAAAGTTTTGAGAACCACAGTCGCTCTGCATTAATAACGTCTGCTAAATGCCTAGATTGTAAACTACTGAACTCATAAAATGCCACAGTCTGGTAGTAAATCAGTATCATACATATCCTGAAGCTGGAGACATAGGCCTACCGATATTCAGTGATTGGGTCTAATGATCAAAACGAGGACATTATAATGCTGCAAAAACTCTATAAAAAAATAAACATTTCCACGCTGTAAGGCCATTAAGGGACAAGATGACCCCCGGCCACTTTCATTATCACTGAATACACCTTTAAGTAAAAGTATCAATACTGATCAGTACTCTGTTACAAATATAAGTACGGAATTCAAAATTTAAAAAGTTA
Organism: Nannobrachium achirus; assembly: GCF_963921795.1. Taxonomy (NCBI): domain Eukaryota; kingdom Metazoa; phylum Chordata; class Actinopteri; order Myctophiformes; family Myctophidae; genus Nannobrachium; species Nannobrachium achirus. Next base: position 66,565 of record NW_027664879.1, read on the forward strand.
TAAGTTTTAAAGGTATGAAAGTGTAGTGAGCGAGCTTGTAGATGATAGGCTATTTCCAAGTAGAAACTTAACAACAGTGTTAAGGGTTTATGTGAAACTATTTAAACATTACAGTATATACTAGGCTACTGCTGGTCTACTGCCCTGGTTGATAGGCTACCTATTGCATCATGTATACTGCGGTGGTTCTGAAAGTGGGGTCCGGGGACCCCCAGGTCAGATGTCCTTGAGGTGGTTCCCAGATAAATGATGGATAGCCTAGGCCCTAGCGACCAAATAGGACCCTTATGTGGTTCAGAAGTTCTAGTGAACAACGGGTGAAGTGAACCGCGATGATTCTTCCATTGTTGCAGTTCTCTTGTGAGTAAAGTGTTTGCTGAAGACTCGGGTAAAGTTGTCTCTTCAGATATTCTCTTCTCCTAGCTGTTCTTTGTCTTTTGGAATCTGTGGAACGTGGAAACTGAAAACCGAGTCTGTACAGAAGTGGTACAAGCCTAAAAAACAAACACTGCAAGTAAATGTTCCATAGTGTCGTAGTAAGGGGCTTTGCTCAAAGACACAATTCTTAACCGTTGTGTTTTTTTCCATTTGCTGCATGATTAAAACGCATTGGATTTGGTGTGCAATGCTGTGTGTAAACCGCACTGCGGATCCGAAAAAGAGTTACAGTTACATTGCAGAAATAAGTTATAATGTTTTAAAACCTACATAAACCACTTTAGTCTTATTTAATACCGTGGCTATTTGAAAATAGCAGATCTACATGTCTGATAGACCTGCTATTTTCAAACATTTTTTACAGTACTTGTAGGCTACTTTACTTTACTATTTCTACATTGCAGTATTGATACTTTTACTATTCTCTTTTACTAAATTCTCAGGAACAAAATGCACTGCCGCAGCCACTTGCCGCACAGCAAATTCAGAGCCGGTGTGCAAGAGGTCATTGAGAACTAGAAAATATTGTTCCTTCGAAACAATTGTGGGCTCACTTCAAGCCAGAAAACAATGGCTATAAAAGTACAAAATGTCAAGATCGCAGGCAGTGCTCTCTTTGACGTTACTGACGTTTGATCCATTTTGTTCCAAAAATGTGTTGACCCGCTGGTGGCGCTATAACAGGCCAATGTGAGAAGGGTGGTATCTGTTCCTTGACCTATTGGGAATGTGCTTGCAAGATTTCACGCACATTGCAGGCTGTGTTCATGATTTGAGGTGTTTTTGGCTTTGGCCACTTTATCGCTGCTTGCAGCTATATTTATTATTATTATTATTATCTTTTGTGTGTGTGCACTTCATAGGCACATTAGATAAAGGTCCTTAGGTCCTTAACGGGTTTAAGCGTTTCACAAACTGCTCAAAATGATATAGCGCCCCCCTTTGGCCAATTGGAGTAAGATTGGTTTTAGTGATATTTGGACTAACACTCTGTCTACATCTTTGCCAAATGCCATGAACATGTTACTTTGCATGTATGATTTAGAGGCAGAAGAATAATTTGCATAAAACTGCAATATTCATTGAATTATTAAAAAAGCATGTTTCAATAAAAAAAAAAATCCGATCTGACAGATCTTTAGATATTGGTCCAAAGTTCATGTAAAAAAAAGTTTTGTGTACGTAACGCAAACATTCCAGAATAAAAGCGGGTTTAAGCATTTTACAAACTGCTCAAAATGGCGGAAAATCTAAGGGCGGAGCTTACTTAACAAAGACACAAATGTCTTCTGCAAAGCACGCGTGTAAGCAAGTTGCATGTCTTCAAACGAAACGAGTCATGACTTATGCCCGTTTGAAGTTTGAATTTTCAAACGCTTCCTATAGCGCCCCCCCCCTTTGGCCAATGGGAGTTTCTCACAGTGACGTCACGTCGTCGTTCTGCTTTACGGCAGCTCGGATTGAGGTGATAAAAGGGCTGCCTCTATCTCTACACAATAGAGCCACCACAAGCCTACAACTACTCGTTTTAAGGTAAAGTTTGTTATGCTACTGTTAGCTGTTTGTCATCATGTTCTCTTGTTAATGTTAAGTCTTTTTTCATTATGGAAATTGCCTTAGATTGGGGAGAGGGGCGGAAAAAAACATGACATTAGGTGCTAATAGCTACCTGCCTGTCTGTTTACATAGGGTTAGGCACAACTTCCCACAAGTCTGGTGACAGAAAACAATTTATTTACATGATGACAGAAGAAAGTTAAAGACAAAGTCACCACTCATCAGTAGATAGCCATTATATTACCAAGTGTTAATCCTCTGTAACACAGTGTGTCCGTTTATATCAAGGTATAATCACTCACCATACCTCCACCATAACTTTGACTCTTGGTTTCTAAATCTAATCTTTTCCCACATAGATCAATCATTTTGGTAATTATTCTTTTCAAATATAGTTCACATTGTCCCTTATGTCCATCAGCTGCAAATGAGCTTCAGTGAAATAGGCCTACACAAAATTGATAGCTATCCCAGTTTGTTCAATACATAACTCAACATTATTTCAAGGCTACATTTTAAACCACTAGGTCTACTTGGTTTTATACTGTGTTGTTGTGGACATTTTTTATAGAATACAAGTTAAGTGGGCAATAAGCCAGGCCATATCTATTGTTGTGTTAACTAGCCTACTTTAACTACCATCGATTTGTCATTATTGACTACATAGGCTGATAACCATAATTTATAGGCTCATCTTGCTCCCCCTAGAATAGATGAGCTTCAAATAAATGATACATAGCCCATTTGTCTGATCTGAAAGATGCCATTATGTTTTGACAGTGGCAAGTTAGCCAACCCTGTTTGAACATTGCATTGACACTTTTAAAATGTTCATAAATGAACATGCAACCATCTTCAACATTCATGCTTTCCATTTAATATACACATGATTATTGCATTTGTTTTATTTATTTAATAATGTTTTGTTTTAGGGCCAACTCAGATGCGTGGTAGATGCAAAGTGGACCTCCATGGGGATGTGAGAGGACCTTCACGAGGGATGTGGAAGCACCATGATCTTCTGGCACACAGCATCTGAAAAGGATAACCTTGCTGTACCTAGATCAGCTCCATAGCAGCTATGGATCACTTGTGTCAAGTCTGCTAAACCAGATTAAACAAGGAGCATTTGTTAAACCTTGGGAGAAACAAAGATGTTGACAGCATCATTGCTCTCATAGTGTATTGTTTTTATTGAATATTTATTACACTAGAGAAAAAGCATGTCCATGTTGTGAAGAATAACCATAACAACAGGCATCATATACACATGCATGTGTGCACCCAGCTAACCCCAAACCTGCAAATAATTGATTTTCTTTTGAACAACTGAAAATTAAATATTCATCTGTTGTATTTTGCATGAAGGTGAGGGTAAATAGTTTTTCTTGAAACAAAATGTTTGCTTTGTCCTCAACCTGTGAAACTTTAAGGGAACAATAACGTTTCTAAACTGCAGCTTTATTTTTCTTTACACTAAGTTATAAAATGATACCTCAAGATGGACAACTTAAGGCATCCATGTACATTTTAGAAGTGATCAAGATTCTGTCACATTGAGTGGACCATCTGTACATATTCTCCCATAACTGAATGGTACTGTAATTAGTCAGTTTTGCATCAAGCTGGTGCATGACCGGGGTAAAACCATCTTCGACTCCCAAATAGTCTGTGGCCCCAGGGCAAAACAAGGACCGTTTGGTTGAGATTCTCGCAAATTCGCCAAATTTGGCACAGATGTTGTCCATAACATACTTAATCATTTTAACTCATTTACCGCCCCTCCCGATAGTCCCGAGAAAATTCCAATGTCCTTCTCTGCCAGGCCCGATAGTCCTGAGAATTAGCTTTTATATAATGTAATGTTAATTAACCCCCTCCCTCTGCCCATGACAAAGTTTGAGCCTTCTGTCATAAAGGGAACCAAAAATATCACACATCAAAGTAAGTGTGTTTGAAAAAAAGACTGTAATAATGTATAAATTGCAATACAAATGTATAAATCTCCCCATAACGCACAGTGAACTGGCATTTGAGCACACAAGGCTGGCAGCCGAAAAAAAAAGAGAAGAAAAAAAGTGTTAGAACAACTGTGTTTGTGTGTGTGTGTGTGTGTGTGTGTGTGTATGTGTGTGTGTGTGTGTGTGTGTGTGTGTGTGTATGTGTATGTGTGTGTGTATGTGTGTGTGTGTGTGTGTGTGTGTGTGTGTGTGTGTGTGTGTGTGTGTGTGTGTGTGTGTGTGTGTGGTCCACGGACCACTGTATGTCTGTTTCAGTAGTCCCCCTGATCAGCACATATAGGCTACGTTCAGTCCCATAAAGAAACAGTGCTATCAGAGATCTGCCTCTCTCTCTCTCTCTCAAGACACAAAAAACACAATTATCGCCAATTCGCCATATAAATGCTCCCTAAACATACCTGAGAATGCTGATGGTTGATTAGAATCCACACCATGGTTTATAATCCATATATCCAGGCTGTAATATATTGTTTTGTAATGGTATGTTAGTCCACAAGCAGGCCATGGGCGCCAGGCGGTCCTTTGCAAAGGGGGGGTCCCTGGTCGCCTTTCTAACGGAACCAATAGGGGGTCCGCGGGCCCAACGCTTCGCAGACCTCCGCAGAGCAGTGGGAACACGATAATCAACTGTTACACAACGTTGTAAAATCAATCAATAAACCGCCCGATCATTTGTTACATAAAGTTCACACGACACGATCCAGTTGTCAGAGACAAGTGAAGTGGTCCCTGGCGATGCGATCTCACGAAGGGGTCCATCCTCTCACTACCCTGGTCTCCAGCCAACACTTCTCAGGGAACCAGGCGGCGGTCCGTGGACCACCGCTCCCCCCAAAAAACAAGTGATCAACTACTGTCGATGAAGCCTCGTTAGCAAAGACGCACCAGAGGCTGTTGAGCAGGGCGTGCAGAGGATGTTTTAGGGGCAGGGGGAGACATTTTTCTAACATGTCCTAGAATGTGAAAATAGCAGATCTACAAGCTCTACAAGCTCTCAATGTGTCACAGAGCGATGTGTTGAGCTTGTAGAGCTTGTAGATCTGCTATTTTCACATTCTAGGACATGTTAGAAAAAAGACTCATGCCCCCTTTGATGTCTATTTGTGTGTGTGCACCTGTACAGAGCAAAAACCAGCCGAGACCAACCAGCAGACACAGAGACAGAGAGAAAGCGCCCCCAAGTGGGGGCTCACATAATACTCACAGAAATACTGCAATATAGTATGTGAAGTTTTTTGGTCAGACATATAGCCAATAAAAATATTTTTCTCTGCATTTTTCTAAACAGAAAATTCTAAACAAAAATCCTATTACATAATTAAATTAGTACACTTATCTGATAATGCCTGAAGCCATAAAGACAAATATCAAGTGAGTTATCCACTGGAAAACAGATCATTCACAAAAAGGTCAATAACTCAAATTATTTTGAATTTCCACCTGCATTTTGAAAAAACAAGGGGTTTGAAATGGCTAAAACTCTAGATTGCTACATCGTACACACATTTTGGAGAGACTAGAGGATGTCCTCTTTTATTTCAGGCACTCTATGACATTTTCGTGCAAACAGGGAATTTAGGAAAAATGTATAAATATGAAGAAAATGCTTAAACAAAATGGCAGGAGAGCCTACAGTGAATGTTAAGATGGCGGTCAATGTGTTAAGATGGGTGCCAAGATGGGCCCCCCATGGTACTGCCGTATTGCGCAATCCAATTGGGCTCCCATTGACTTTCTATACAGGAGGAAAATACCCAGAAAAATATTTTTTTTCTGTGTATTTAAGGAGGATCTGAGGGGTCTAACTAGAGGTTTGTCATGATGCTGAATCCATTGCAGGCATTTGTTTTGCACAAAATACATTCTGTGGGCTAGAAATGGTCTCAGAAAACAATACACGTATGGGTGAGTATTCATGTTAGTCGGAGGCCTTAGGGTTTTTTTTTTCTCGTGCTAATCAGTCTAAAAGTTCAAAATTTTGCACAGATTTTTTGCTCAGGGCAATTTTGCTCAGGGCATGCTCTAATGATTTAGCTAGGGCGCCCGAGTCTGCGACATTCGGGGTCGCCACAGCACCCAAAAAACTCTGAAAAGTGATGACTCATCACTTTTCATCACTAAAGTCGATGGGAGCCCAACTTGATTTGGCCGCTGTGGCGACCCCGAATGTCGCAGACTCGGGCGCCCTAGCTAAATCATTAGAGCATGCCCTGAGCTACTGTACATCTGTGCAAAATGTTGAACTTTTAGACTGATTAGCATGAGAAAAAAAAAAAACCCTAAGGCCTCCGACTAACATGAATACTCACCCATACGTGTATTGTATTGTATGTATTGAATCTGAACCAGAATATCCCTGGGGCCACAGACTAAAAGTGCTTTACTGTTCCCAGCACAGCATGATGTGCTCTTCAGCTCCACAAGAGCATATCTTGAATGATGTGTAACCTGTTAAGAGAAATAACAATGTGTGTGTTTTGCTGTATATATACATAGATGTTTAATTAACGTTGCTAACTCACAGCTGCCATAGGGAGAGACTTTAACATACTGGTTATCTTTCACATATCAAGCAAATGTATGATTTATTTTATCTATTTGAGACTATTAGGGGGAATGGGGGATTACGTTGTGGTGATATAATTATCAGCCTATTCAGTTAATAATGACCAGATGATGTCAGTTTCTAAGTAATTAACCATGTTAACATAACAAAAGATATGGCCCAGACTTGAATATTGCCCACTCAACTTGTATTACATAGAAATGTCCACAACAGCATACAGTATAAAACCCAGTATGCATAGCCTAGTGGATTCACCTCTGTTAAATCATATGTACACACTTAAAAGTTAAAAAGGCTTAACACTTGGTATTATAATTTACTGATGAGTGGTGATTTTGTCTTTAACTTTCGACTGTCATCATGTAAATAAATCGTTTTCTGTCACCAGACTTGTGGCTCATATGTAAACAGGCAGGCAGCATGTAGCATTATTAGCACCTAATGCCATGTTTTTCTCCCCCTCTCCCCAATCTAAGGCTACTTCCAAAATGAAAAAAGACTGTTAACATTAACAATAGAACATGATGACAAACAGCTAACAGTAGCATAACAAACTTTACCTTAAAAACGAGTAGTTGTAGGCTTGTGGTGGCTCTATTGTGTAGAGATAGAGGCAGCCCTGTTATCACCTCAAATCGCGCACTGCCGTAAAGCAGAACGACGCGGTGACGTCATGTGAGAAGGAGGAATTGGAATAAGATTGGTTTCAGTGATATTTTGACTAACCCTCTACATCTTTGCCAAATGCCATGAACGTGTAACTTTGCATGTATGATTTTGAGGCAAAAGAATAATTTGCATAAAAGTGCAATATTCAGTGAATTATTAAAAAATGTTTCACTTTAAAACTGCTCAAAATGGCGGAAAATCTAAGGGCGGAGCTTACTTAACAAAGACACAGATGTCTTCCGCTTGAGTCAAGACACGTGTGTAAGCAAGTTGCATGTCTTCAAACAAAACGAGGCATGACTTATGCCCCTTTAAAGTTTGAGTTTTCAAACGCTTCGTATAGCGCCCCCCTTTGGCCAATTGGAGTAAGATTGCTTTCAGTGATATTTGGACTAACCCTCTACATATTTGCCAAATGCCATGAACGTGTCACTTTGCATGTATGATTTAGAGGCAGAAGAATAATTTGCATAAAACTGCAATATACAGTGAATTATTAAAAAATAATGCTTCACTTTAAAAGAAATCCGACCAGACACGTATTGGTCCAAAGTTCATGTGAAAAAAGTTTTGTGCGCGTAATGCAAAAATCCCAGGAGGAGATAGATTTTTATTTTTTTTCATATAATTCAAAATTCTGGGGGATCTTAAGGTCAGAGGTTAAAAGTCAGAGCGTAAAAGTTGTTCGGCATGAGGAGACGCACACGTGTATACAGGTTTCATGGCTGTACTTAAAACATAGCATGATCTATACCTGTTCAAAGTTCGCACTTTCGAAGGCTTCCTACAGCGCCACCATTTGGCCGATTGGAATAAAATTGGTTTCAGTGATACTTTGACTAACCCTCTACATCTTTGCCAAATGCCATGAACGTGTAACTGTGCATGTATGATTTAGAGGCAGAAGAATAATTTGCATAAAACCGCAATATTTATTGAATTATTAAAAAATAATCTTTCGCTTTAAAAGAAATCCGATCAGACAGTTTGACCGTATTGGTCCAAAGTTCATGTGAAAAAAGTTTTGTGCGCGTTATGCAAAAATCCCAGGAGGAGATAGATTTGTACTGTTTTTCATATAATTCCAAATTGTGGGAGACCTAAAGGTCAGAGGTCAAAAGTTAGAGGGTAAAAGTTGTTCGGCATGAGGAGACGCATACGTGTATACAGGTTTCATGGCTTTACCTCAAACACAGCATGAGCTATACCTGTTCAAAGTTCGCACTTTCGAAGGCTTCCTACAGCGCCACCATTTGGCCGATTGCTGTATAAAATAATAGCACACGTCGCCACTGTAGGCTGAACACATTGATGTTTTTATTTTCATTTTCTCACTAAGTATGTAGGAGTAGAAAGGTGCCAAAGTATTGAGGAGAACTTACTAGATAAATAAACTAGAAAATGTGCAATTTGGGAAATTGCGAGTGTGGTTGCTCGCCCCGCCCCCCTCCCACGAGTTTTGCAAGACGATTATGTTGTCACGTCGCTCCCGAGATCGTTTGTGTTTCGTTTTGAGAGGGTTGTTCCCCCTGAAAAACGCGTTTTGGCCTGAAACGGTTACGTTTTGTGCGTTTTTGGCGCCCCCTAAGGGTCGAAGTGGAAATGCTTTTGGGGATTTGTTGAATATCCCACCCGCAACTTGTGGTTTAAATTTGGTGTTGACTGGATGTTTCGTTTATGATTTATGGCTATTTTTGGCAAAACGGGCCCCTCTCGCTAACTTCGGAAGCGTGTTCCGGACGAACGGTATGGACTATCGAAATATCGCTTGAATATGTTTATCGCGTGGGTTCAGAGATCTTGTGTACCGATTTTTGTGACATTTGGAGAAAATATGTGGGAAAAGGAGCAAAAAGTGTGTTTTGAAGAAAATTCAAAATGGTGGAAAATCTATCCTGACGCAAATGGGCGTGGCCTATATGGGGAGATGCGTCATGACCCAAGGAATCCAGGGAAAAAATAATTTTTATTTTCCGACCTACGGTTCAAGAGTTACAGGCCGAAACGTAAGGTGGGCTGTTATAGCGCCACCATGAGGCCAAGTGATGTATTTATTTTTTCAATAATCCTTGCCATAATTATGAATCTCCTCTCCAAGTTTTGAAACTGTAGCTCCTATGGTTTGCGAGAGAAAAATATTTGAATGTGAGTTTTTGCATTTTCCCATTCAAGTCAATGGGGAAAATTAATTCACTAATAAATTCATATCAATTAAACGATACAACTTTTCTCTTAGCAAAATATAAGCACTCGATTCCCGATGAAACCGGTCGATTTGACATATGGCGCGAGTGTGTGGCGCAAAAACTGTGGGCTGTGAAACGCGCCGAAAAAAAGTTTATCTAGAAGAATAAAGAATAAAGAATAAAGTTTCCCTAGAACTATAGTGTGTTGCCCTGTAAGGGCAACCACACTAACTAGAAAATGTGCAATTTGTGAAATTGCGATTGTGGTTGCCCGCCCCGCCCCGGCGCGAGTCGTGGGGATGCGCTGCCGGGACCCTGAGCAAAACGCGGGGGTCCGAGGGAGACGACGTCGGGACGGATAGCGCGGGGGCCGTGCGACGCGCGATTAGAAAAGGTGCCGGTCGGATCCTGCGTTCCTGAAGTAAGGATATGGTTTCTTGTTTTTAAGAAATAGGCTCCTCCCACGAGTTCCGCAAGGCGATTACGTTGTCGCGTCGCTCCCGAGATCGTTTGTGTTTCGTTTTGAGAGGGTCGTTCCCCCTGAAAAACGTGTTTTGGCACGAAACGGTTACGTTTAGCGCGTTTGTGGCGCCCCCTAAGGGTCGAAGTGGAAATGCTTTTGGGGATTTGTTGAATATCCCACCCGCAACTTGTGGTTAAAATTTTGTGTTGACTGGATGTTTCGTTTGTGATTTATGGCTGATTTTTGTGAAACGGGCCCCTCCCGCTAAATTTGGAAGCCTGTTACGGACGAACGGTATGGACTATCGAAATATCGCTTGAATATGTTTATCGCATGGGTCCAGAGATCATCTGTACCGATTTTTGTGACATTTGGAGAAAATATGTGGGAAAAGGAGCAAAAAGTGTGTTTTGAAGAAAATGCAAAATGGCGGAAAATCTATCGTGACGCAAATGGGCGTGGCCTATGTGGGGAGATGCATCATGACCCAAGGAATCCAGGGAAAAAATAATTTTAATTTTCCGACCTACGGTTCAAGAGTTACAGGCCAAAACGTAAAGTGGGCTGTTATAGCGCCACCATGAGGCCGACTGACGAAATTATTTTTCAATTAATCCTTGAAACCATTATGAATCTCCTCTCCAAGTTTTGAAACTGTAGCCCCTATGGTTTGCGAGAGAAAAATTATTGAATGCGGGTTTTTGCATTTTCCCATTCAAGTCAATGGGAAAAATTAATTCACTAATAAATTAATATCAATTAAACGATACAACTTTTCTCTTAGCGAAATAATAGCACACGATTCCCGATGAAGCCAGTCGATTTGACATATGGCGCGAGTGTGTGGCGCAAAAACTCTGGGCGGTGAAACACGCCGAAAAAAGTCTTATCTAGAAGAATAAATAAAGAAAGAATAAAGTTTCCCTAGGACTATAGTGTGTTGCCCTGTTAGGGCAACCACACTAATAATGACAATATCTAAAGTGTGCTCGCCTTACAGGCGAGCCCACAATAAGTGGCCTTTTGCCACTTCGTGGCCTTGGCCACTAACTAGTAATGATGAAGTCCAATATCAATGAGTGGCCTTTTGGCCACTTCGTGGCCCTTGGCCACTAATAATAATTTATTCATAATTGATCCCTACTTTGGGCGTGTTGGACTATAGATTAAAAATGTAAAGCAAATCAAAACATAAAATTGAAAGAAGGGCTGTGTGCTTGTATATCTGCTATTTTCAACACTGTTGTGCGATGAAGTATAAAGTAATGGTTGTTAAAAAATATAATTTATATTTCAAAAATGTGCTTCTCGACTATGAGATTAAAATAAATTAGATCGAAATGTTTATTTCATAACTTGACTGTAAGAATGTGAAATGAAATAATATTTTCCTCTACTGATGACATGTTTATAGGACTGGTCCTGTGCTCAGACCTTCACATGGAGACTGGTTCTGCATCATTTAGGGGCTTTGGACACAGGACTGTTGTGTTTTTTTCTGTTTGCTGCTTGATTAAAATGCATTGGATTTGGTGTGCAACGCTGTGCGGAATCCACACTGCGGATCCGAAAAGGAGTCATAAAAGGAGTCAATGAGTTTTTACCGCATACGACAAGACGCACAAATCTAACTGGGTTCAGGGGAAAAAACGAACTGCCGCAGCCACCTGCCGCATGGCAAATTCGGAACCGGTGTGCATGAGGTCATAAGTGACGTTTCCATAAAGCGCATTAACAGCTTATTTGTTTTTATGGAAACACTTCAAAATGCGAATAAACTTTCATTATCCGCAAAAAAGATTATCCGCTTGGAGGAGGAGGATTTTGAGGCTTTGTTGAATAAACTAAATGCGCATTTGTGAATGGAAACGGGTCAGACAATAAATGCGAATAGATTTCTGGGTACATATCGTCCTCCAACTTAACACTTTCCCCTGCCGCTTAACGTCCATTGTATAGTGTTTATAGCCCACAAAACAAACCGGTTGTTTGTTACACACGGAGTGACACGAACCATGTGTAATTTCCTCCCGTTTTCACCTCCTGGAGTCGAGCCATCCGTGGCTAACCCGTCCTCGTCACACGGTGTTGCGTGCCAAAGTGGCTGATCTACAAGCTCACAGCAGCTCGCATCCGCGTCTCCGCGCCGTGCTGTGTGCTTGCAGATCGGCCACCTTCCAGAGGACGCTGAAACTTGCAGGATGAGCACTCTGTCAACCCATGCGACCGTCGCTAATTCGAATGACACCCGCAAATGGAAACGGGCTTAATTTGCTTAGTCTTAATATGCAAATCTGATAATTTGCTTCCCTAATTCGAATAAGTTTATGGAAACATGGCTTATAGAGACTCATTGATTTCTTCTTTGTCCGTTTTTTCAGAAAAACTTTGTGTCTTTCTTTGTAAAATACTCTTGTATTTCTGTTGGATGCAGAGCTCTAGTTTAGCATCACACGCAGAGAACATACTCTCAGTTGTTCATGGCAACATGTTTTTTGTCTGTCTCTGTGCGTGGTTTGTATTTGTATGTGTGCATGCATGCGTGCGTGCGTGCGTGCGTGTGTGTGTGTACATGTTTATATTCTAGGAATTCCCCTAGCATCAAACGTGAACATCGTTCTAGCACCTGGTATGTCTGTTTCTCTTCTGTTACAACCTGTCTATTGTTTATTATTATGTTATTATTACAGTTTCAGCAACCGTTTTCACTTTGCTTATCTTTGTTTTATTTAAAATCCACAATAACATGGGTTTTATTTAAAAGTTTACTTCCAAAAGTGTTATCTTATTTTGCTGTTATTATTTTATCATCAACAACAACAACATGACAGTGTACTGCTGTCCTCCATTGTGTGGACAATAAACAATTCAGCAGTCAGACAAACTCTCGACAACTCCAGACAACTCATGCAGGATACAGGATAAACAAATACATTTCATGATGATGAATTGTCATGACGTTTATGATGATGACAATTGGAACTGGAACACTAAACAATTATAGATACATTATCTTTGTGTGGCTCTCTTGATTGGATAAAAGTATATATGGGAGTAGTTATTTTTTGTTTCTATTGATTACTCATGCCATGGAGACTTGAGGTCAATACTATATATATATATATATATATATATATACTGTATCAATCAATCAATCAATCACTCAATCTGGAATGTATTAACTGTGGTTGTTGTTTTTATAGCGAAAATACACGACCTACAAGCTCACAACGTGTAGCACCACGTTGTGAGCTTGCAGATATTTATAGTATGACAAATTATATAGGGTTCAAGTGGTTCATCATTGTCAATTTATTATATAATCTGACATCGAATTGAAGACTTTAACATAGCTCTGCAGCTACGGCAGCAGACATGTGATCCTCTTTAACTTTTAAATGACCAAGACCTCTCATTTTAGAAGCATGTTTACATGTACTTATTGATGCCCTCTGTTTTGTCCTTTAGAAGCTGTTGATTGGCAAAAACAACTTAAGTCTATTCTTAGTGAGAAGTTTCAGTTTGTGTTGGAGTGGACAAAAGGACAAACACTTCTGAATGAGATCTACACAGAGCTCTACGTCACAGAGGGGACTGGACAGGTCAATCTGGAACATGAGTTCAGACAAATTGAAGCAGCATCCAGGAAACCAGCCAGACCAGAAACACCAATCAATTTAGAAGACATCTTTAAACCGTTACCTGGAAAAGATAAACCAATCAGATTAGTGATGACGAAGGGAGTGGCTGGCATTGGTAAAACAGTCTCAACTCAGAAGTACACGCTGGACTGGGCAGAAGACAAAGCCAACCATGATATCCACTTCATCTTTCCATTCACTTTCCGAGAGCTGACTTTGAAGAGGGAGAAGAATTACAGCTTGGTGGAACTTCTTCATGACTTTTTTGGTGTAACCACCAACGAAGCCGTTATCTGCAGTTTAACTGCTTCATCCCAAGTTGTCTTCATCCTTGATGGTTTAGATGAGTGGAGGAATTCCCTATTTGCGAACAATGAAATCTGTACTGATGTCACAAAGCAAACTTCACTGGACGTGCTCCTAACAAACCTCATTAATGGAAACCTGCTTCCTTCCGCTCGCATCTGGATAACCACACGACCTGCAGCAGCCCCTTTGATCCCTAGAGACTATGTTGACAGGTTGACAGAGGTGAGAGGGTTTGCTGACCCCCAGAAGGAGCAGTTCTTCATGAAGAGATTCAGTGATGATGAGGACCAGGCCAAAACAGTCATTGAACACATCAAGAAGTCACGATGCCTCCACATCATGTGTCACATCCCAGTCTTCTGTTGGATCATCGCTGCAGTTGTCCAGGACATGTGGAAAACAGTGAAGCAGCGAACATTGCCAACGACCCTGACTAATATGTACCTCCACTTTATGGAGGTCCAGACCAAACACAGGGAGGACAAGTATCATGACAAAAGGAATCCAGAGGAGGCCATGCTGTCTCTGGGAAAACTGGCTTTTGAACAGCTCAAGAAAGGTAACCTAATCTTCACTCAAGCGGACATGGAAGATAGTGGCATTGATATCAACGATGCAGCACTGTACTCAGGCGTGTTCACACTGATGTTTAAAGAGTTAGAAAGAGGGTGGATTCATATAAAGATGTTCTGCTTTGTCCATCTGAGCATTCAGGAGTTTCTGGCTGCTCTTTATGTCTTTGTCTCATTCATCAAAACTGGTGTCAACCTTCTGTCAGAACCACAAACAACCTCCATGCTACCCAACCCTGACATGAATCACCTCTACCAGAGTGCTGTAGACAAGGCCATACAGAGTCCAGATGGACACTGGGACTTGTTCCTCCGTTTCCTGCTGGGCCTCTCAGTTGAAACCAACCAGACTCTCTTAAAAACACTGTTGGGACAAACAGGAAGTATGTCACAGACCAATGAGAAAACAATCAGTTATATCAAGGAGAAGATCAGGGAGAATCCCTCTCCAGAAAGAAGCATCAATCTGTTCCACTGTCTGAATGAGATGAATGATCATTCTCTAGAGAGGGAGATCCAATTGTGCCTGACCTCAGGAAAACTCTCCGAAAGACAACTCTCTGCTGCTCAGTGGTCAGCTCTGGTCTTCATATTGCTGTCATCAGGGGAGGAGCTGGACGTGTTTGACTTGAAGAAATACCAAGCTTCAGAGAAGGCTCTTCTGGGGCTGCTGCCAGTGATCAAAGTCTCCAATAGAGCTCTGTAAGTGAAAATTTAATATATTACATAATCTTTCTGTTATACTGTAGATAAGAAACTACACACATTTAACTATTAATAAACCCTATATACTTTGTTAATTAGAAAAGAACAGATCTACCAGCTCACAATGCACATGCTTGTGATGAAGAACATGAGCAAAGTGATACGAAAATGAGTAAAACTACAACATTGCATCAGCATGACACAATTTAATTCAAGTCATGATTTAACCCATTATATCATTCTGACTTTGACTTCATTTGTGACCTTTACTGTTGAGCTAATTGACCAAAACAAAGATATTGAGAGGCGTATCCTGAAAAATATAAGTAATACAATTAATTTTGTTGTTTTTGTTTTTTTTAAGTCACATTGAATTTGACTAATAACTAGATGTGTAACATAATGAAGCCTAGTGTCCGGGCATATCATACTAGGCAAGATCTCTGAAGTTTGCAATGCTTTGCAATGCGTTGCATTGTGAACTTTTCATGAAATGTTTATCTTACAGAAAAAATACAATATTAACATATTGATTTAATCTCTGATGTTTCTTCAGGCTGAGTGGATGTAGCCTGACAGAGAGATGTTGTGAGGACTTATCATTAGCTCTCAGCTCCTCTGGTTTGAAAGAAATGGATCTAAGTAACAACGATCTGCACGATTCAGGCGTTAAGAAACTCTGTGTTGGACTGGGGAGTTCAGACTGTACACTGGAGACCCTCAGGTCAGTATTCATGAACCTGTTCAACAGATGACAATTTTTCAGTAATTACACATGGAGCTTATAGCTGGATACATTTAATTTTAATCCTTGAGCAGTGCCAACCGCTCCTACATCTGGCTTTGCCTGTATGTACATATGTCCAGCGTCTTGTATATCTTGCACCATCCCACATCAGCCAAGCTTCATGTGACGCTTAATGAAATTAACTCATAAATAGCCTCGTTCACTTCACACTGGGTGTGAATATTATAATTTTGTTATGTGAAAGAAAATACAATACAATGTAACTTTAAGTCCTATAGCACAGTGTTTCTCTACATGTACCCCTAGGGGTACACAGGGGTACTGCAGGGGGTACGTGAGAAAAACTAGAAAATGGGAATGTCTTTTACTGTTATGATTAATGATAAAACATTGACAGAGTTGCTCATTTCTAAACCAAATTACATCAATAACGTGACTAGTAGTAACTGTTATTGAATAGAAAGCAATGTTTATTTGCCATTATGCAGTTTTATTTTGAACGTATCGGCATTGGAACTGGACTTTTGATGTAAAGTTTGCTGCAGTCAGAGGAAGGGGGTACTTCGGAAATCAGTGTAAGGGGGTAAAGCAGTCAAAAAAGATTGATAACCACTGCCATAGCAAATAACAAATGGTAGGAGTAAAATATCTACTACATCTACTAGTTTATCGTTTATTTTTGCGTTTTTTGAAAAAACGATTCCTTGGCCATGCCGTGGTTGTCGTGTACTGGGGTGAAAGTATTGGCTCGTAGGATAGTAGGATTTAAGACGTATCAGTGATGTCAGTCATTTCCAAATTTGGGCGCTGTTTCAGCATGCAGGTATATCAGATTTGGGCACCGTTTATTGTCTCCACCAGCCAAAGGCATGGGGAGACTATGTTTTCGCCCCTGTCCGTCCGTACGTACGTACGTGTGTCTGTGTGTGCGTCCGTCCATCTGTTAACAGCTAATCTCCGGCGCCGTTGGCTTGGTCTCGGCCACTGTATGCACTGTAAATCATCATAATGTCATGTTTCTTTAATAGAAACATAAAAGTGTTATAGGCCTAATCACTACTGTTTCTTCAGGCTGAGTGGCTGTAACCTGACAGAGAGATGTTGTGAGGACTTATCAGCTCTCAGCTCCTCTGGTTTGAAAGAAATGGATCTAAGTAACAACGATCTGCACGATTCAGGCGTTAAGAAACTCTGTGTTGGACTGGAGAGTCCACACTGTACACTGGAGACCCTCAGGTCAGTATTCATGAACCTGTTCAACAGATGATAATTTGGAGTAATTACACATGGAGCTTATCCTAATTACTTTTCATTTTTGTGTGTTGGGAGGGGGGGACACAGACAATGGCTATAATATATACATGTAATACTAGTAAGACGCCTCAGGGTGACAAGCGACCTCTAAAGGGTGAGGTCGCACCATGTCTTGGCCATCTGGCCAGTGATGTATATCGGACCAGTTACTCATATATGGAGACCCCTGGTACCCATATATGGAGATCCATGTACTGTATATGGAGATATGCTGTGAGAGCCCAAACATGATTACTCAGTTATTCGTTATTAGAGCTGTGAACGGATATTCTATATTCGAATATTCCTTAGAATGTTTACAATAAAAGAATATTCGAAAGTAAAATATTGAGCTTCAAATTAATTTATATTTAATTAAAACAAATCTGTCGCACTTTTCGCGAGATTCTGGGCGCATCTAACGTTAAAAGGTGGCTGGTCTCGCGAGGCAGAAGTCTCCATTCGCGCTGCAAAAGTGGGCTGATCTATAAGTCCACAATGCGTCGCTGATCCAATACGTTGTGGGCTTGTAGATTAAGGGTGCATGTTTAGCGACACCGACATACAGCGAAGAATAAACCTCCAGCTACTTAACTTTCCCTTCACACTGACCGTCCGTCCTCCGCCTAGCAGACACAGTGCTTTGCCTCTTGAGTTAAACGTGCTCACGTTTAATCACACAATGTAACTTTAATTGATTCAGAATGATAACGAGTCAAGCTGAAACGAGCGACTCATTTGGTAGTGACGGGAAGGCAGACAACGAGACTTCTCCACCGAAAACACAATGTAAAAAAGCATGGATTTTCTTCACTCACGAGCCTGCACGCAGCCACGTTCACGGTAAAACTCCCTCCGTCACACTACTCTTGTAGACCTCATTTGGTTCAAACCAAAACATAATCCATTGGTGTGATTATAATTGCTCGTTTCATGTCGTGGCTGTTCCAACTTCCATCACAGCTGCTATGACGCTCGATGATGCGCTTGCTTTTACCAAAGCCAGGCACGTGCACACAGACATCAAACAGGGCTTGAGCCCCTGCCCTTTTAAGAGAGAATTGTCCACCAAAACAAAAGGCCCTTTTAGAAATGTCAGCCCCTGCCTCTCTTAGGATTCTCTGCACTTCCCTGGCCAACGCGGACCTGCACGACCACCAGTAAAGCGTTAGAAGCGACTGTCTAGAATAAACAGCTTCAGGTTTGGGGGCTCGCGTCTCGCGAACGTCGCCTAATACAAGTCTATTCATATGCATATAGGCTTGTTTCTTTGTTAAAACGCGCGACCCAAGAAAACGGCAACAATGGCTGTATTGGTGTGAATATAACATGTAAAAAAAAAGCTCCGAAGCTCCGAAGTGCGAATGCTTCGAATTTCTCTACTTATTCGAATATTCGAATTTATTCAAATCAATGGTGGATTTTAAACCAAATATTCAAATGCCATTTTTGGCAAATTTTGACAGGCCTATTCGTTATGTGAAGTCCTATGATGTCTATGACTTCTGACATCATACATACAATCCCATTTATGCCCAATCATTAGAGTTCTCAATTTCGGCCCGAACCCGACCCTACCCGACCCGACCCGACATTTTCGGGCCGGGCCGGGCTCAAAATGTATGCTAATTAGTCGGGTCGGGCCGAGCCTCAGGTTCAGTAAAAAAAAAGAGAGAAAAAAAAAAAAAAAAAAAGTTCATTTTTTTTTCATATTTAATAAAGATAAAGAACCTGGCGCTGACTGGCGTTTCACTCGCTTATTTACTATGTGACCGTACGAGCACTCGGAGCAGCACACCACTGGCAGCAGACGAGGCAGAGTAGAGTGAGTGAGAGACAGAGAGCCGCAGTCAGCGATGCTGGCAGCATGTTGCTAATAATAGCACGCTGGTGTTGCGCACCAAAACACCATTCAATCTGCAAACCCACTGAAGTCTGCTTTGCATCACGATCTGACTTGTTTAGAACTTGCAGATCAGTGCATCTCTTATCCAGGCCAGCCAGGCCCAGGGTCATAAATCAGCGACAGCAGCAGCTATACGATGGTGGGGTTACAACAGGTCGACTCCTAATTTGTCCGAAACGAAACGAAAGAAAGTGGAGGAGAGAGAGACTCACTGAGAGTTGAGTGACAGAGGCGGCACATGCAGAGCAGACAGATGCATGCGTTGCACCGTGTGAACAAGATGAGGAGGATTAAGGATTAAACTTTTCTTCATGAGAGAACATGCTAACATTGCCGAACCAAAAGTGGAAAGGTAGGCTAATCTCACTCTCTCAGCCTACTACTCGCTATAATAACACATGGTACGGTCACCGCGGTGGCGGCGTGGCGCCACCAGGAGGCGTTTTTAAATGTGTTTATTTTCCTTCACTCGGGCTTTTTAGGGCTTCGGGCTTAAAATGATGAAACTAGTTAGGGTCGGGCCGGGCCTCGGGCCGACCCTGTCGGGCTCAGTTAGGGCCGGGCCTTAATTTTCAGGCCCGTTGAGAACTCTACCAATCATACATACAATCCCATTTATGCCCATACATGGAGAACGGTGGAGGACCATCTGTAGAACCAGCCACACAGATATGGGCTGTCTTTGCCATCTGTCCTGGCCATATATGGATTCTGCTAGTGTGATATGTGGTCGATGTGGCCTCCATATAAGGGCATTCCCATATGAAGTCCTGTTAGATATGGGCTTAATATTGATGACATCAGGGAACTCCATATATGGGCATAAAAGGGATTCTGTTAGAGTGGTTCCCCTGACATCACAGTGATGTCAGAGTGTGATGTCAGAGCGGCAAACCCATTCTGTTAGAGTCGTTCCCCTGACGTCACAGTGATGTCAGAGCGTGATGTCAGAGTGGCAAACCCATAGACCGTAGAAAAGTGTACACTTCCAGACAGACAGATGGAGACATGATGTGCCGTTTCACATGCAACCTTCCATCATACATGCAATAAAGAAGGTCTGGGAGAATCAAGCATATTCAGATTTCTGTCAAGCTGTCAAATACAAAGACAACTTGTTGAGTAATTTTGATTTTGACAGCAAATCTTGATGGTTTTAGTTGACTAGTCTGGTTTTAGTTGACTAAATATCATACAATACTAGTTAAATATACGGTTGATTTAGACGACTAAAATGTATTTTGATGGCATCATAATGCCTGATTTTAGACTGGGTTGCATGCTGAAAATAGCCAATCTACAAGCTCACAAAGCGTCGTGCTGGGACACATTGTGAGCGTGTAGATCTATCCGCATTACCACAACATTTCTTTTAGTTCTACAACACTGTTGTTGAGTTTAAACCATTGATTAATTAAAAAGAAAAAGTTTGTCCTTTTCCTATGTGAAAGCCCCCCTTTACTACAGACACTACCATGCCTCCTCCCAGCATCACTTTTGGGTGTAATTTGTATTGATCATGTATTTGTATACATGTAGGCAGCAATGTATTTTTAATTGCAAAAAGGAAAAGGTTGTTGGAGAATGTGAAATACAGTGTTTTTTCATTTAGTAATTGTTATGTGTGGAAACATTGGTTTGAATTAATGTTTTATAGGCAAGGCAGAGCAGTATAAACAAGTTTGTTCCCACCTCCTATCTCACAATAAAAACATTGAATGGTTGGGAAGAAGGAAGTGGTACAGGCTTAAAAATAAATTAGCCCAATATTGGAAAAGTATTGTGCTCAGTAATATTTCTATGATAAATGGTACATGTATTTGGGACAACAGAGAGCTTGCTTTGATCACTTGCAGAGTGATTTTATGAATGACATAAACACTGACAGACAATCAAAACCATTTAATAGAAGAACATGTGGGATGCACAGAATGCACCCTCGGAATGACATCAGTGAGTTATACCGGTATGTGCTAGTTGTCATTATATCAGGTATAGATATAGCCTACAACTAATTGCCATAATTTGATATGTAACCAAATGCTTTGCAATAGGCTGCATACTGGGCAAAATGTGGGGCAAAAGAAAAAACAATAACAATATAAACTGTACAACGTGTGTGTGTGTGTGTGTGTGTGTGTGTGTGTGTGTGTGTGTGTGTGTGTGTGTGTGTGTGTGTGTGTGTGTGTGTGTGTGTGTGTGTGTGTGTGTGTGTGTGTGTGCGTGCGTGCGTGCGTGCGTGCGTGCGTGCGTGCGTGCGTGCGTGCGTGCGTGCGTGCGTGCGTGCGTGCGTGCGTGCGTACTCTGTAGGTTGTCAGGATGTCAGGTCACAGAGGAAGGCTGTTCGTATCTGGTCTCAGCTCTGAGATCCAACTCCCATCTCAAAGTACTGGACTTAAATTACAATCACCCTGGAGACACTGAGCAACTCTCTGCTCTACTGGAGAATCTCAGGTATGGAGAGACCTGCTGTCATGCAAATGTGTTCTAGTTGGTTTAGAAATAATTCTGTGATGCTGTATAGCATTGTTTAATCTTTAATGGTGAAAATCATTATCAGTCATTGCTCCATTATCAAATATAATATGCAGGCCTCACATTGTCTCTCCTTCACCCCCAGTATCGACCATTGTGGAGAGTGCAGGCTGAAACCAGGCTTGAGGAAATGTAAGTGTGTATTCTGTTTTATTCATGAAATCAAAGCAGCACACATCCAGATATTTAGATGAACAGCTCATATACACTGCATCAGGTGACATTCAATCATTCACATCCTACTGTGAATTAAGATGATAATAACCACAACTATGATACTTTGTTATTAACCAAAATTATACAGAATCTTACTTCCAGAGATTTGTTACAAATCACCAACTTAGGATAGGGGTGAACCCTGCCTACCTGTGGTGTCCACACAGGATTCTAGAATTATACACTAAGGTTGATAATATATTCATCAAGATCAGTGTTGGGACTAACGCGTTACAAAGTAATTAGTTACTGTAACACCGTTCTTTTTTCCAGTAACGAGTACTCGTTCTTTTTTAAATTCAGTAACGTCGTTACCGTTACTACAGCTGCGTTCTTTCGTTCTTTTAGCGTTACTCAGTCTTTTTTTTTATGCAGACAAAATGAGCTGCAGCCTGTAGGCTACTGAATTGTGCTGCTGCAGAGTGCAGACACCCGACACCCACCCACCACTGGCCGAGTGAGCCACACTGTGTCACAAGGCAGAGAGGAGGGGAGACACCGACACAAAATGCCAGAGCCGCGCTGAGACACGCACTGGGCATGTTTGTGCTTACCAACAGACTAGTGCAGACATACAGACTGCAAACATGACTACAGAAGATAGAGGTAGAATATGATAGAATGCAATCACTTACAGTAGATGACTTTTCCCTTCCACTGCGTGCAGTGCACAGCTGTGCGTTATTGATGAGATGATTGACAAAGTCTTGTAAATCCATGCATGTGTCCCATCGACCTACAGTATTATAATTATATAACTCTAGTCCCTACTTGCGGTCAAATCTGTTGTCAGGCTCATCAAACCGTGATTTTTGTTGTTAGAGAAAGAAAGCCACAGAAAGAAAACTTCCTGTGGTCTTAAAGTAATTAATTTTGCCTCAAGTTTTTTGCTTGTAAGGCATTGTATTTCATAAATGGAAAATATGATTATTTACTGTTTTTTTGTAGACTACATTACTTGCAAATTAAAAAATAAATGTCAACATTATTGCGACCGAAGGTCACATATACTCTGAAAAACCGTGTCACTTGAGTGTCCTTCCTTCCTTCCGTAACCTCTGTGATGTCAGTGTGATGTCAGCGAGTTGTGACATCACTTCCTGTACGGGGCGGCTACACGAAATGTGGATAACACTATATATGGAGATAGTCCAGTCCATCATGTCATATGGGACTACCATCATAGACAGTAGCCAAAAGAGAAGGATACACAAGACTAAGAAAGACAAAAAAAGGAGGAGGAGGATAAAGATACCAAAAGGAGAGAGAAGAAAGGGTGGATGAGGTACAATGTGTCTCAGAAAAGAAAAGGAGGTGGCAACGGGGGCGGCTAGATTAAGTTATTAGGCCTGGATCCGACTTTAAGTCGACGCACAGGATTCCAGAAGTGTAGCGCTTATTCGCTCTTGTATCAAACTGGTACTCGAAACGTTCTTAGAATTGAATATATATTTTCTAAAGTAAATATGGGGGCGGCTGTGAAAAAAAGAGAAGAATAAAAAAGAAAAAAAGGAGGAGGAGGATAAAGATACCAAAAAGAGAGAGAAAAAAGGGTGGATGAGGTACAATGTGCGGTATCCTCCTTGTCAAGCTCGACGTTGGTCATTTGGACCTATACATGGAGAAATGGAGCGAACCTGTTTGGCCTAAACATGGAGATGTGGTACAGAATGACTCATATATGGGCATAAAAAGTATGTCATGTGACATCACTTCCTGTACAGACAGTCAGACAGACAGCCATTGACTCCGGCCTAACAATGGCTACTGTCTATGACGGTAGTCCCATATGACATGATGGACTGGACTATCTCCAATATAGTGTTCTCCACATCTCCATGTTTAGGCCCTATCGCTCACACCCTAGGTGGGGTTGGCGATAGGGCCTTTCTGTGTGGAGTTTGCATGTTCTCCCCGTGTCTCCTAGGGTTGATACCCTCACAAAAACATGAACAAACTCACCCCAGAATGATAACAACTAGAATCGTCAGAGAAACGCTGTGGTTGGCCAGATAGTCAAGAATTGGCGCGACCTCGCCCTTTAGGGCGAGGTCGCATGTCACCCTGAGGTCGCATTCCACCCTCAGGTGTCTTACTAGTTTAGTAAGTAATTCTATGAATAGGTCTACATTATAAATAAAATCAAAGAAATTCCATAAATTAGAACACAAATATTTAAGAAATAGTGAAAATAGCTGATCTACAAGCTCACAACGCATCGCAAAGCAATGCATTGTGAGCTTGTAGATCTGCTGTTTTCACTAGTTTGGGTCATGGACAAATGTCTAATTTCTCTTTTGGATTAAAAGCTATAAAGTTTAACCAGGCTATAAGGTCATTACTAAAAATTACTATACTAAAAAATAAAAAAATAACTAAAAAGTTACTTTTCACAGTAACGCATTACTTTTTTGTGTGAGTAATCAGTAAAGTAACTGAGTTACTTTTTAAATGAAGTAACTAGTAACGGTAACAAGTTACTATTTTTCAGTAACTTGCCCAACACTGATCAAGATATTGACTACATAACCTCTCATCACCAGGCTTTTCACCGTGGAGGAAAGGCTGGTATTCATTCTAAAACTGAGCCATGTGATCCGGTTTAGAAAAAAAGGAAAAAGAAAACAATTGTGTTCTGATGGTTGGTTACAGTTGGTGTCACATTTCACTAGTCGCACTACAAGTTAGAATAAAAGATGGACATATCAAACGATTATTATACTAAAAGAAACAAGAAACCAAAATAACACATTTTGAACTAGGGGAATCATAAAATGTGTGCTTTGACTGTAAATAATATCACTGATGTAGTGGATGATATTGTCAAGTCATTGAGGGCAATAGCCTACCCTCCCTCTAAAATATTATGCAGTATCTCTTTCCATCCAAGCTTTGTTGTAGGTGTTGAGTTTCTTCTATATAAAACAATCTGTAAATACTGTGGCTAACCAGAGCTGCTCTAGAACAGTTGTTCTCAATCTAAAAAAATAAATGTAGTTATAAGTACCGTAATTACATTTCTTTTCCAAGATAATTTGAAAATAGCTGATCTACATATGCTCACATTTCGCATTGTGACGCGTTGTGAGCTTGTAGATCTGCTATTTTAAAGTAGCCAATGTATATAGGTTTTAACTGGTTACATTGATTTTCATGCTAAACAAAGTTTGCTGGGGACCCTCTGGAACCCCCTCAAAGACCCCTATGGGTCCCCAGACGCCAGTTTGACAACCACTGTTCTAGAGCATTGTAAAGAACTGGGCAGAGCCGCAACCTGGAACCTAAGCACAATGGTGGGGGCGAAGATTTACTATTCTGTCCATAACAGCACTTAACTCGGTATATAACGGCGCTGAGTCGGCTCATGAGTCATGGCTCATGGTCCCCTGAGACGGCGCGCCTCTTTCCTTGCAGCCCCCGGCCCCCGCGCCCCCACCGTCACGCTTAAGGTCATTGGGAAAAACGTGGATGCGGCAGAGCCATGGGCAGTCCTTTTATGAGGAGGAGGAGGGACTAGGACAGGTGGGTGGTCTTGTAGGAGGAGGTGGAGGGACTGGTTTAGGTGGGTGGTGTTAAGATCTTCCTCCTTGTATAATCATAGTACCTGATGATCATGTTTTAATGGAAAAAATAAGCTGTGTTGCAAATGGGTTATTTCACACGCTCTTGTTTATTTTGATTGGTTCAATATTTATAAAACACACAGACAGACAGGACCATTATCACTTTCTTTTTCTTAAAGATATTGTTTCTGACTTTATTGATAGTAGTCTTGCGTAGCCAGACAACTATTCCACAATCTCCGAATGCTATATAGAGTCTGGAACTACTCCTCCTGAACGGCGAGTATAATGGAAGCTGGCATTTTCATTCATGAAAATATATTTTAAATTTTTATTTATTCTACGCAGCAAGCTAAATATGCTTAGATGATTTTTATGTATATTAGGATAATGTGCGCGATGTTAAAAACGGAAGTGAGGAGGAGGCTTCACTTCCGCTTCAACCGGGTACTCATCATAAGAGTTTCTGTCTCCCAGACTGTATGACGGGAGCATTTGCAAATCGTGGGAGTCAACAGCCTGGCCATGCGAGACTAATAGTACAGTAAATAGACAGGAAACAGGGAGAGAGACGCAGAGTCATAGTGAAGTAACGGTTGTCGGAATCAGAAACTCACAACACACTGTCAGACATCAGAACCTATCTGGTATGCGCCTGGACCGCTAGGTCAGCAGGCGCACTCACTATTTTCACTTTCATTAATTTTCTAAATTGTGGAAATAGTTGATCGACAAGCTCACAACGCATCACAATGTGGCGCCTTGCAGTGATGTTAAGTTTTCAATGTAATGGATCCCGGGATCCAAGGGTGGTCTTTCAGATGGGCCCCAGGGACATTTTATCAGTCCTACAAAATTGTGATATGTTAATTTTTATTTTATTTGTATTGTATTTTATTATTATTTTGTACAATTTTTTTACCTTTTTTTACCCCTAAAGTGAAGCCTGGAACAGCCGCCATGTGACAATGGTAAATATTATGATTTCGTACAATGGCAATGCCTCACCAACAGAAACTCTGTGGAAATAAATTACCTTAGGCCAACACACGCCACGAGCTGACGACACACGCGTCAACAGTGAACGAATTACAAAGGACTTTGATTTTAAGGAGTAGTTCACCCCCAAAATGACTTCCTTTCTATTGATTACTTGAGTTCAATAATATTTCTTTGTATTTGTCACATTCCTAAGATGATAATTTGATTACAATAAATGTACCCCCATTGATTCCGGATGGGGACCCAAATGTATTTGGGTCCCCATCGGGAATCAATGGGGGTAAATTTACTATAATAAAGTCAGCTTAGGTGGTTCGGGCATCCAGTACGGATGCCTCCCAAGCGACCTAGACCAAGGAAGGTCCTCGATGTACGTCCCACTGGGAGGAGACCCTGTGGTAGACCAAAGACCAGATGGAAGGATTATATCTCAACACTGGCCTGGGAACGCCTCGGTATACTCCCGGAGGGGGTGGAGGAATTGCTCAGCATTGTGAACTCTGGAAATCTCAGTTACCTGTTACCCTTGCGACCCCATTCCAGATAAGCGGTTAAAGATGGATGGATGGAGAAACATGGATTTACAAGACTCATTATTAATGTCAGAATGCACCGCTGTGGAGAGTCGAGACTCCACATGCAGCTCTGTGAGCTGGTGCAGCGAAATGACCGATCAGTGGACAGTTAAAGACAGTTACTGCAAGTGATCCCATTCTATCATATTGTACCTTAGTGGAGCTCTCTGTAGTCGTGTTTGCAGTCTCTAGTCTGCACGTACTGTAGGTTGGGTTCCCTCACTGCACTGTGTAGGATGGACTGCCGTAAACATCAAAGACTATTATTTTGGTTGACAACTTGACATGCATCCCATGGACCCCGTGACACTGACATGAATGCGTCCGTTCTAAATAAGCTACGCAGGCCACCGAGAATCTCTGGCCTTGTGAGCTTATAGATCTGATATTTTAACTACTTTTGTGCTGCACCTGTTTAACGAGGCGTTAATTCACAAAAAAATTATGAAATATGGAGATCGGTTTCTGCCCGAGCAGTGACTCACACACACACTCACACACACTTGTGTGCGCGCACACACGCACGCATGCACGCACGCACGCACACACACACACACACACACACACACACACACACACACACACACACACACACACACACACACACACACACACATTGTGAGGAAGTTATATTTGATTGTAAACTGATGCTTTTATTGTGTCATGTTTTCCTCATCAGATGTGTGTGAACTCACACTGGATCCAAACACAGCACACAGACAACTCTCTATGACTGAGAGAAGGGAGGTGAAACATGAAAAGTGGGTGCAGCCGTTTCCTGACCATCCAGAAAAATTTGACACCATGCCACAGGTTCTGTGTACAGAGAGTCTGACTGGACGCTGTTACTGGGAGGTAGAGTGCAGTGGAAATAGTGGTATAGCAGTGACACACAAAGGAATCAACAGGAGAGGAGATGAGAACTGTATGTTAGGATCCAATAACATGTCCTGGTGTCTGTATTGTGATGATGATAACAACAGTTATATTGTCTGTTACAATAATAAGAAGACAGCCCTCCCTGTCGGTCCCTCTGGCTCCTACAGAGTAGCAGTTTATGTAGACCACACTGCTGGCACTCTGTCTTTCTACAGTGTGTCCTCTGACACACTGACACACCTGTACACCTACCAGTGCAAGTTCACTGAACCACTCTGTGCTGGGTTCAGTTTGGCGTTTAATGCCTCAGTGTCTCTGTGTCAGATGTAGGAGAAACACACACACACACACACACACGTTTGTATGCATGCATTACGGGGACCAACCACAAACGCACACACGCACGCATGTATGCATGCATTACGGGGACCAACCGGGGACCAAGTCCTTGAAAGAAAGTCCACCATATGGGCTGACTTGAAGCCAACGTCATTGTATGCAAATATCTGACCTGTGATTGGCTAGTAGTGTGTGAATCTCTCATTCTCCCATTCTCTCACACACTCAACGGCGCATGCTGACACTCACACACAAACTGCAGTACCAACTATCGTCTGATGGGGGCTGTCCCCACTGTTGTGTGTGTGTGTCATATGACATGAAAACGCGAATTGAGGGACTTGCTTAAAAAAAACACCAGACACTTCAGCAACACTGCCCCCTATCTTCCTGAATGATAACATTATGGGGACCTACGATTTTGTCCCCACTGTGTCAGACGTCCCCAGCATGTGAGTGTGTGAACATGCGTATGGTCCCCATAAGTATAGCTAGACAAACGCACACACACACACACACACACACACACACACACACACACACACACACACACACACACACACACACACACACACACACACACATATTGTTGCTGTGGGGTGGAAACCTTGTATGTCCAAAACCATCCTTTTTTATTTGAGCTTGTAGATCTGTTTTCACTACTTTTGCGCGACACTCTTGTATGATGAAGCTGGATGTTAATTTACGAAAAACATAAAAAGTTGCAATATTAAGATAAGAGGTTTCTGCCCGACAACAATGACACACACACACACACACGGACGCACGTACGCACGCACACACACCAGTGTTGATTTTGACAGCAATTTTTATTTTAGTCAGTCTTTTGAATTAAATTACATTTACATTTACATTTGGGTTGTGAGCTTGTAGATCTGCTATTTTTAGAGCGAAACACCCTAGCGCAACCAAACATAAAATGAAATTTCTACTGGATCTCTTCTCCACTAGTCCCTCCCTAACATTTTATTCTAGTTTTTATTTGTTGACGAAATTGTCAGTATATTCAGTCTTAGTTTTAGTCATCATAGTTTAGTTTTTCTTTAACTTTTGTCAGTGAAAAAGGGTAGTCGATGAACATTTTTCGTCATAGTTTTAGTCAACCAAATCAACACAAACACACACACACACACACACACACACACACACACACACACACACACACACACACACACACACACACAAACCGAGAAACCAGGGTGAATATAATGAATTCAGGCTGTTGCCTGCTGTTAAAATGTACTGTATGGTTATAACGTGTGACTCTTAAATCTCCTCACTCCACTCCACTGATAATTTGCCAAAAAAACTTTTTTTGAGCATTTGTGAACCTGTTAATATTTAAACTTTGTAAATACAGTATGGTATGGTTCATATGGGCTTCAGAGTGTGAAGATTAACCCATGTTTAATTTTGTTTCAGTTTTCTCATACTGTAATTACCAACCAGTGATGCATTTTTTTAATAGTACATTTATTATGTGACATTGTTGTTATGGTCTGTTGGTTTTTTACTTTTAATAATAAAATAAAGATGATCTGATTATATATCTTATTTATTAGTCTTGGTTTTAGACGTCTTTTTCATTGAAGTCTCTGGGACAGTAGAGAGATTTTTCTCTGCTTAGGACTATTTTCACTCGTGAAAGCTGTTGCTCAGGAAGTTAAAATGATTCAAATCAGAGTTCTAAAGATGTGTCTCAGTCTGGAAGCTTTGATATAAAAATGTCATTTATGTCACTCACAACAACTAACAAACAGTCCCTTGCCTACAGATCCTGTTTTCAAGGTCAGATGTCTGATTATAGATATTAATATATTCCACAGACAACAAATCACACTAGACTTATCTAGTTGTGAAATCAGTTTTAATAAAGAGTTCCCTGGAGAGGATTATAAGGCCAGAACACATTAAACTGGTATCATGATTGCTTTGGTGTAGAAACATCTCACTTCCAACACCACTGAAAATGGACCAAATTCTCAACATGTCAGAACACTACAATACCACTCAAAATGGTGGAATGGTTTCCATCATGAGTGATACAGTTATTTCATACAAAGAGCTCTTCCCCTTCTGCCATAAAATAAACACTTAAACCCAGTATACTGAGTTGACTGGTGTCCCCCAGGGCTCTATAATAGTTCTACTAGTATTTCCCTCAACACCAAATCTCTTTGCCAAAAATAGCAGACCTACAAGGCAAAAGCTTGTAGACTGTTTGCCCCAGAATGTGGAAGCTGGGGAAAGACTTAAAGGTCTTTCTGAGTGTAGAGGAAAAACAACTTGAACTTTAATGTCAAATGATTCAGATCAAAGTGGTGGTGGTTGTGTCGCTCCAGCAATCAGGCGCTGCGTATATGATTTGAGGAAATGTGATCAAACGGGCCCCTCCTGCAAACTTTGGAAGCCAATCACAATCAGAATGGAATATGAAAATTCATATAGAGCCGTATTTGTCACATGATTATAGAAGTAATATGTACCGATTTGTGTGATGTTTGGACAAATCTGTAGGAATAATATAAATAAATGTGTTTTGCTAAAATCTGCATGATCTTATGCATGCAAAGTTTTATGCTGATTGTTGCTGAAAATTGGCGGCTCACGGACGGATGGACACACACACGCACGCGCACGCACGCACGCACGCACGCACGCACACACGCACGCACACACACACACACACACACACACACACACACACACACACACACACACACACACACACAAACAGACTGATGCACAGACGGACAGGCGCGAAAGCTGCGGAAACACATTGTCTCGGCTATGCCTTCGGCCTGGCGGAGACAAAAATAATCAGTATGAGTATTTAGTCTTGTTATTAGTAGTGACACAGAGATACACACTGAATGAACTGGCCCGTAAAGGCCCTGACAGATTGTTGGAGAATCAAAGGTACAATAGATTAATGGTCTTCTTGTTCCTCCCAAGGACGGTTAGAAAGTGTGAGCTTGAAAGCAGAATGTACCTTCGTTCATAGTGCTTTGTGTGTGTCAGGTGTCAGGACTTGCTGTCATGCAAAAACATGATTTATGACTTATGACACTATTTTTTTACAGCAAAATTTTATTAGTGGCCAAGGCCACGAAGTGGCAAATGGCCACTTATTGATATTGGACTTCAGCACTATTATTATTATTCCGCCACTTTTTCTCTAGCGGCTAGACCGTGCAGTCGCTATTTACGAAACTCGGCAGTATGGCAGAGGACTATGCCAAACGGCTAAAACACGAAGCTCGCAACAATCGGCCAAAGGGTGGCGCTGTAGGAAGCCTTTGAAAAATGCCAACTTTGAACTGGTGTAGCTCATGCCCTGTTTCAGGTGCAGCAATGAAACCTGTATACACTTATGCGTCTCCTCATGCCGAACAACTTTTACACTCTGACTTTTGACCTCTGACCTTTACTTCTCCCACAATTTTGAATTATATGAAAAACAGTAAAAATGTATCTCCTCCTGGGATTTTCGCGTAACGTGCGCGAAACTTTATTTACATGAACTTTGGACCAATACGGTCTGAGAAGTTAGGCGGATTTTCTTTAAAGCGAAACATTATTTTTTAATAATTCACTCAATGTTGTAGTTATATGCAAATTATTCTTCTGCCTCTAAATCATACATGCAAAGTGACACGTTCATGGCATTTGGCAAATATGTAGAGGGTTAGTCCAAATATCACTGAAAGCAATCTTACTCCAATTGGCCAAAGGGGGGCGCTATACGAAGCGTTTGAAAACTCAAACTTTAAAGGGGCATAAGTCATGCCTCGTTTCGTTTGAAGACATGCAACTTGCTTACACGCGTGCCTTGACTCAAGCGGAAGACATCTGTGTCTTTGTTAAGTAAGCTCCGCCCTTAGATTTTCCGCCATTTTGAGCAGTTCGTAAAACGCTTAAGCCTGCTTTTATTCCGGATTTTTCGCATCACGTGCACGGAACTTTTTTTACATGAACTTTGGACCAATATCTAAAGATCTGTCGGATCGGATTTTTTTAAAATTGAAACATGCTTTTTTAATAATTCAATGCATATTGCGGTTTTATGCAAATTATTCTTCTGCTTCTAAAACAAACATTTAAAGTAATATTTTCTCACTGTGAAGAGCTGTGCATACTTCACCTGGTAAGGCCTTTGTCTATCCTTCCAGAGGTCCCCTGTTCAAGCCTTACCTCATGCATTTAAAATGCATTTCACAAAATGTTGCCGTGAAAACCCTGGTATTGCAACCAAACATGGCAACCCAACCAAACATGGCAACCCTATTAAGCAAGAGAGTATAAATAACGGTTGAGGTGAGGCCACTTCCTCCTCACTCAGTTTGTTTGGAAGCCGCATGCTGTTGGATGCTGCTCCCTTCTGCGCCCATCTACTCAGCGGTGAGTTGTGGCTTGGTTGGTTAGTTTTGCTAAAGTGTGTTGAAATGTGTCTGCTAGTTGTTTGGTGATTTAGCAAAAAGGCTAACTTTAACATGGGATTTAACATGGAACACAAGCTCAAACCGATTATTTTATTAGACAAAATGGAGAACAGTACAAGTATAGTCAATACAATAGTAATTGTAACCCAGGGTTCAGATTGTATATTTTCATTTTATTTTTAAATGGAATGTTTTCTTCATTTCCACATGCAATGTTTTGGTCCCGGTCAGGGGCGTCACACCAAATTCTGGGCCCTGGGTACAAGGATTCACAGCGGGCCCCCCATGAATGTTAACTATTGAAAAATAGCAGATATACATGAAGCTCACAGTGCGGCACAACACGATTTAAAAGTGGGCACATGTAAACACCAGATCGGATTGCAGCTTGTAGATCTGCTATTTTTGAAAAAAATGTGAAGATGTGTGCAAGAAACATATGTTTCCATGTCAGTGATGCTCAAACTTTTTCATGTGAAGGACCCCCAAAATTATATGTATTTAGCCACGGACCCCCATCTCAAAATATTTAGTTCCAGGGACACCCCAGAAGCAAAATTTGAGTTACAAATGTTCGCTTAAAAAAAACATATATTCAAAGATTTGCACACATTTTCACGACTTTTCAAAAATAGCAGATCTACAAGCTCGCAGCGCGGCACCGACGTGCTGTGAGCTTGTATATCTGCTATTTTTCAATAGCTAAAGTTACTAGGGCCCCTCCAACTTGGGCCCTAGTAACTCAGTCCCACTTTCCTACCCCTTGTGACGCCCCTGGTCCCGGTCCCCAAGTCACAATCAGTCACACAGCTGCGCAGCAATTGACAATCATCACCACACCCAGTATAAAACCGTCAGTCTGCAGTTTGCTCAGTGAGGTGCACATCACTGGAGCTGCTGCAGATCTGTACTGTTCATTATTTCAACAACTATTCCTATTTCTAACAGTTTTAATTCATTCATTCAGTTTAATTCATTCACCTCAGCTCACCTCACCTCATTTTTCTCTCCCTCCCCCACCTAGGCTGGCTGGAAGATAAATTGGTAAGTGAACATGTGGCTCAGAAATGTTTGTTTCTGGTTTTGG
This sequence comes from Nannobrachium achirus, assembly GCF_963921795.1. Classification (NCBI taxonomy): domain Eukaryota; kingdom Metazoa; phylum Chordata; class Actinopteri; order Myctophiformes; family Myctophidae; genus Nannobrachium; species Nannobrachium achirus. The sequence continues at coordinate 100,298 of NW_027664879.1, forward strand.
GATTGGAATGTAAAAAGATTCATTTCGGGAATGTAATTATTGCTTTTAGATAAGCTGCTAAGTTGATTATTGATGTGTTTTGAGTTTAATGGCAAGCTTGTAGATCAGCAGATTTGTCGACTTTATTTTGTTTTAAGCTTGTAGATCGGCTGATTAGTTGATTTTTTTAGTTTTAGTTTTTTTGCCTGTGAACTGAATCTAATTGTTTGGTTTTCAGAAAAACGACATTTCCCAGAATGCAGCAGCTAAGATGGTTGCTTGTTGGGCGTCGGCCGATTGAATCCATCTGAACAGTTTGAGCAAAACACTGCTGAGTTGAGGAGGCTGTGTGCTGCTCTGTTAACCGGTAAGACTGTTTGCTTGTGTTTTGTATGGTCTCTTTTACCGTTTTACTGTGTTATTTTGGTTCTATGGTTTACAGTGAGAATGTGTTTTATATTGTCAGGAGTGTTTAGTTGTGGATGATTGCCTGTGTCCACTATTGTTTGGGGTGTGGCCTCATCTCTTTCTTTAATGTAAGCATTTAACTAAAGAGATGTGAGTATTATTGCGACTGTTAGGTCGCAGTTACTATCGAAACCTCCACCGGCTGTCACTCTGTCCGTGTGACATCATACTTTTGCCCTATTCATATCTCCGCTACCATTGCCCCTATCCATGCCAAACTTTGCACACACTCCTTGGCTGCCTGATTTCTCATATGGCCCTCCAGCGCCACCATGAGGCCGATTCTTGCAAAACATTTTTCAACACTGCTCCTACAGATTTTGGCCTAAAATCACGCAAATTGGATGGCAAATCACAACCTCCAAATCAGCAGATCTGTTGACTTTATTTTGTTTTAACCTTGTAGATCGGCTGATTAGTTTTTTTTTTTTTTTTTTTTTTTATCCAGGCCCTGTTTTTTGCATGTGAACTAAATCTAACTGATGGCTTTGTTTGGTTTTCAGAAAAACTACTTTTCCCAGAATGCAGCAGCTAAGATGGCTGCTTGTTGCAATCAGTTTGATTTGTCAGCACCTGGCCGCAACACAGCTTCTCCGAGTCAGGCAATCCAAATGTTTTTGCTCTTAACCACCGAGCTCTGCTTCACTGTGTAGCTGGCTCTCGAAGGGACTCTTCCATCGAGCAGTAAGCAAAACTCCACTATGTTCTCCTCTGTCGCACATTTGCTCTGTATTTTGCCACATTGCTAATGGTGGTTCTATCTGTTCCCATTGTAGGCAAATTAGGAGCTGCATCTGAATCTTGGAAGAGAAATGGCATGTGTTAATGGAAGCAACGGCATACTGTGAAACATGTGTTTCGAATGTAACCCCTGTTTGTTAAGTTCTGGAAAGAAGCATATTTTGAGTTAAAAGCCCGGTTTTGGGAAGAACTTTATTTCATGTTTTAGGGGAACGCCCCATTGAATAAAACAACGCTTATTGCGTTTTCACCTTGAGAACTGTTTCCGTGTGCTGGTTTGGGTTCAGACTTCACAATACTTAATGTTTAAAAACTTTATTTGAAGACGTTTACTACTTGAATTATTTGAAAACATTGTGATTTAAAAGACATGCCTGAAAATGGCTAGGTTGTTAACCCTCTGTTTTGAAGGTTTACAACCTGATGACCAACTCTTCAACAAAGACAACTAATGAAAAAGTTGGAAAATAAAGATATTGAGTTAAAACCTTGAGGAGTTCTTTGGAACTATTTTATGTCTGTTGCATATAGTCTTTTGCATACATGTTGTGTAGAGGTCAATTTGTGCTTTTACCAATAACTATGCCGATTAGTGTAAAATCGGCAGAGTCTCTGTCATTTATAGCGCCACCAGAAGGCCGAAAACGCATTCTTCGATATTACTCCTTCAGATTTTATCCGATAATCACACAAATGGGCACACAGTATCTCTACAGTGATGTAATCATGACGGATTTGTCCAATATCATATTCTATCTAATTGGCTAACATTGAATTCTAAGGTTTGCAGGATTGCTCCTTTTTGAACAAAATGTCTCAAACGCAGCCTGCTATTTGTGTGAGATTTTGCACGCACATTCCCACTAGGCCAAGGAACAGATGCCACCCTTCTCACATTGGCCTGTTATAGCGCCACCAGCGGGTCAATTTTTGCAAAACCCATTTTTGAACAAAATGCCTCAAATCCCGCATGCAGCGTCCGATTGCCGTGAAAGGCCCAAGAACACGTGGTACCCTTTTGACTTTGGCCTATTATAGTCACCACTAGGCCAAAAAAAAAAACACCTGACCTGCCGGAGACCTGTTCGGAAGAACACTGCTTCTAGTTTTTCTTTGATTTCTTCTTTGCTTTCCCTTGATGCTTTTTTGCTTTCCTGCTTTTTCTGCCTTGGCCACTTTATCGCTGCTTGCAGCTATATTTTAGTTTAAGTCATTAGTCTTTTGAATACATTTTCATTAGTTTTAGTCATCTAAAATGTTTTAGTTTTAGTCTAGTTTTAGAATCTGCCCTCATAGATAAAATTCTAGTTTGGTGTGACAGACACCTCACAGTCCTTTTATTGGAACACAACCACTAACACTCAACATTCACAAACACCAGGTGTTACTATACAATAGCTGTGGTTTCTATGAAGCAAATAAACAGGAAAAAATATGTGTGACCATACAAGGATGAAATGTTGTTGCTCAAATTGGCCACAAGGTGACTCTCTAACACCACGATGGGTGCAGTATCATTATACAGTTGGCAGGACTGATTCAAAACAGGAATATTTGTCACAACACAACAAAGACAGACTAATTGCAATGGATGTCAATGCAACACAGAAATATGGACCTAAACTATGGACGATTACTGGATGTAGTGGAGTAGTCTATTAACATATTAAGGGAGCACAAAGATGAGAGTCTTCTGTGTTGAATGAAGAACAGATCTACCGGTATATGAGTCGTCTTGTGTTCCACACTGATCTACAAGCCATCAAGGTGTGGCCATGCAACACATTGTTGTCTAGCAGTGAGATCTCCACTGTGCAGGGAGGCTCAAAGCCAGCTCTGTGCCCGGCAGGAGAGCTCACAGGCAGGGAGGAGAAGTACACACTGACTCCATGCTCATCTCTGGCAGCTTGTTTTGTAAATGATCTGTACATTTTAGTTAACAAATAGACCATGCAGTTGATCTGTCTTGATTCATTTAACATATCGCCGCTTTTATTTGTACTACCTTTGTGTAACGCTGTAGAATGAAGTAGGATACCAATTAAAACATAAGAAGTGACAATATGGAGCCGTATCTGCCCTACAGCAACGATATACAACTTTGTGGAGATACTCACATAAAATAAGTTTTGATATTGTTCAAATGTTGTTTATTGAATGGATCTCCATTAGCTGACGGCGGTGTAACAGCTAATCTTCCTGGGGTCCGATAGGATAAGAAAACATGAATACATATAGTGAAATACTAGAACAACAAATTAACAAATTGTACAAAATTACAATGCATAATACACATTTAACAACATTTATGAACATCCCGGTCATGTGGTCAGCCGCAACATGAGTGTCTTTAAAGCATTCTTAAAAGATAAGATACATAAATGAGATTAATGTCAGATCCATGATATTGATCGATAAATAGTCTGGTAGGAATAGCCTGCAGATTGTTGTAGTGTTGTTGGTTTTTATTCAGAATGTTTTGAGGGTTTGCACAGGGCTCTACATCTGGTATGGGCTCGTCCTCTCAGATTCTGAGCTGGGACAGAAAAGAATATCCTGGGAACTCAGATTAATCGATAAATAACTGTGTGTTTGAGGTGATTGGTTCAGGAAGAGAATGAGGAGCACTCGTCAAAAAGAAGTTCAAAAATATATTCTTCTTGGGTGCACAGTTCGGGCAAACAATGAACTTAGAACAAGGACACCAGCACTTTAGAAGGAGTTCTTCATGTTTATTGAAGGGTTTCCCCCCAGCAGCAGCAAACAAATGGACGTTTCAGCCCACAGAGGCCTTCCTCAGCTGGTAACTGAGGAGATTGGTTCTTGGGGCAGGAAGTGTTAATTTACCCAGGCTGGCATTCCTGGTGTAATAATTGCGTGCGTTGGTTGATTTTAAATCCTCTTTGTACTGTACTGTACTGTAAACAAGCCACAGTCAACTGGCTATAACTCTGTGATGGACATATCGTCACAATGCATAATAATCTATGATTTTTCAAAGGCATTGTGAAAACAGTCGGTCTTGCTGGCAAGGGCAGCTACAGAATATGCTTTAAATCTGTCAGTTAAAGAGTTAAGACGGAATCATTATGGAACGGTTAAAATCCTAGTGGATCCATTCCTGACCCTAGTCATCACAACAAACTGGGTTAGGGTCTGTCAACTTTCTCCATCACTATGGTAACCAGAGAAGCAGATGCCATCTCCTTAAATGGGATGTGATGCACCATCACAGTCACACAGTCCCTCTCAGTAGCCTAACCTAATGAACCCCGGCCAATCCAATGCCCAAACTAGGCTACGTAAGGCGAGAGCTCTACGCTTTTCCACACCAAAATTATGTTTTATGGCCTCAAAATGATACTCGTGAATATCACGGTGGGCATGCACCTTAGCTTTACCTGCTGAGCCTCCATTAAAGCCCCTGGACAAACAAAGTGCCGGTGGTTCTTGGTCTGCATATGTCCATCAGAGCTTGATGTATACGCTGCTGTATCCCTTCTAGACCAGGAGAGGGCTCTATGAAGCTGCTGTTACAGGTTTTCCGTGCCTCTGCTAACTCTTCAG